>NW_027125324.1:0-100000 GCF_033026475.1 Channa argus
AAAATGCTTTTAAGCGCATAAAAACTTACACTCTTGATTTCTGGCTAAATAAAAGCTGTTGCAATGATATTTCCGTGCTGAACTGAGTTGTTCTGGCTCAAATATGAAGGCAAACCCACTTTCCTTTCAGTATTTTGCTGCATTTGGCAGAAACAGGCATATTTGCTCATTCGGCCTGAAAATGCTTTTAAGCGCATAAAAACTTACACTCTTGATTTCTGGCTAAATAAAAGCTGTTGCAATGATATTTCCATGCTGAACTGAGTTGTTCTGGCTCAAATATGAAGGCAAACCCACTTTCCTTTCAGTATTTTGCTGCATTTGGCAGAAACAGGCATATTTGCTCATTCGGCCTGAAAATGCTTTTAAGCGCATAAAAACTTACACTCTTGATTTCTGGCTAAATAAAAGCTGTTGCAATGATATTTCCATGCTGAACTGAGTTGTTCTGGCTCAAATATGAAGGCAAACCCACTTTCCTTTCAGTATTTTGCTGCATTTGGCAGAAATCAGCTCATTCGGCCTGAAAATGCTTTTAAGCGCATAAAAACTTACACTCTTGATTTCTGGCTAAATAAAAGCTGTTGCAATGATATTTCCATGCTGAACTGAGTTGTTCTGGCTCAAATATGAAGGCAAACCCACTTTCCTTTCAGTATTTTGCTGCATTTGGCAGAAACAGGCATATTTGCTCATTCGGCCTGAAAATGCTTTTAAGCGCATAAAAACTTACACTCTTGATTTCTGGCTAAATAAAAGCTGTTGCAATGATATTTCCATGCTGAACTGAGTTGTTCTGGCTCAAATATGAAGGCAAACCCACTTTCCTTTCAGTATTTTGCTGCATTTGGCAGAAACAGGCATATTTGCTCATTCGGCCTGAAAATGCTTTTAAGCGCATAAAAACTTATACTCTTGATTTCTGGCTAAATAAAAGCTGTTGCAATGATATTTCCATGCTGAACTGAGTTGTTCTGGCTCAAATATGAAGGCAAACCCACTTTCCTTTCAGTATTTTGCTGCATTTGGCAGAAACAGGCATATTTGCTCATTCGGCCTGAAAATGCTTTTAAGCGCATAAAAACTTACACTCTTGATTTCTGGCTAAATAAAAGCTGTTGCAATGATATTTCCATGCTGAACTGAGTTGTTCTGGCTCAAATATGAAGGCAAACCCACTTTCCTTTCAGTATTTTGCTGCATTTGGCAGAAACAGGCATATTTGCTCATTCGGCCTGAAAATGCTTTTAAGCGCATAAAAACTTACACTCTTGATTTCTGGCTAATTCAAAGCTGTTGCAATGATATTTCCATGCTGAACTGAGTTGTTCTGGCTCAAATATGAAGGCAAACCCACTTTCCTTTCAGTATTTTGCTGCATTTGGCAGAAACAGGCATATTTGCTCATTCGGCATGAAAATGCTTTTAAGCGCATAAAAACTTACACTCTTGATTTCTGGCTAAATAAAAGCTGTTGCAATGATATTTCCATGCTGAACTGAGTTGTTCTGGCTCAAATATGAAGGCAAACCCACTTTCCTTTCAGTATTTTGCTGCATTTGGCAGAAACAGGCATATTTGCTCATTCGGCCTGAAAATGCTTTTAAGCGCATAAAAACTTACACTCTTGATTTCTGGCTAAATAAAAGCTGTTGCAATGATATTTCCATGCTGAACTGAGTTTTTCTGGCTCAAATATGAAGGCAAACCCACTTTCCTTTCAGTATTTTGCTGCATTGGGCAGAAACAGGCATATTTGTTCATTCGGCCTGAAAATGCTTTTAAGCGCATAAAAACTTAGACTCTTGATTTCTGGCTAAATAAAAGCTGTTGCAATGATATTTCCATGCTGAACTAAGTTGTTCTGGCTCAAATATGAAAGCAAACCCACTTTCCTTTCAGTATTTTGCTGCATTTGGCAGAAATCAGCTCATTCGGCCTGAAAATGCTTTTAAGCGCATAAAAACTTACACTCTTGATTTCTGGCTAAATAAAAGCTGTTGCAATGATATTTCCGTGCTGAACTGAGTTGTTCTGGCTCAAATATGAAGGCAAACCCACTTTCCTTTCAGTATTTTGCTGCATTTGGCAGAAACAGGCATATTTGCTCATTCGGCCTGAAAATGCTTTTAAGCGCATAAAAACTTACACTCTTGATTTCTGGCTAAATAAAAGCTGTTGCAATGATATTTCCATGCTGAACTGAGTTGTTCTGGCTCAAATATGAAGGCAAACCCACTTTCCTTTCAGTATTTTGCTGCATTTGGCAGAAACAGGCATATTTGCTCATTCGGCCTGAAAATGCTTTTAAGCGCATAAAAACTTACACTCTTGATTTCTGGCTAAATAAAAGCTGTTGCAATGATATTTCCATGCTGAACTGAGTTGTTCTGGCTCAAATATGAAGGCAAACCCACTTTCCTTTCAGTATTTTGCTGCATTTGGCAGAAACAGGCATATTTGCTCATTCGGCCTGAAAATGCTTTTAAGCGCATAAAAACTTACACTCTTGATTTCTGGCTAAATAAAAGCTGTTGCAATGATATTTCCATGCTGAACTGAGTTGTTCTGGCTCAAATATGAAGGCAAATCCACTTTCCTTTCAGTATTTTGCTGCATTTGGCAGAAATCAGCTCATTCGGCCTGAAAATGCTTTTAAGCGCATAAAAACTTACACTCTTGATTTCTGGCTAAATAAAAGCTGTTGCAATGATATTTCCATGCTGAACTGAGTTGTTCTGGCTCAAATATGAAGGCCAACCCACTTTCCTTTCAGTATTTTGCTGCATTTGGCAGAAATCAGCTCATTCGGCCTGAAAATGCTTTTAAGCGCATAAAAACTTACACTCTTGATTTCTGGCTAAATAAAAGCTGTTGCAATGATATTTCCATGCTGAACTGAGTTGTTCTGGCTCAAATATGAAGGCAAACCCACTTTCCTTTCAGTATTTTGCTGCATTTGGCAGAAACAGGCATATTTGCTCATTCGGCCTGAAAATGCTTTTAAGCGCATAAACACTTACACTCTTGATTTCTGGCTAAATAAAAGCTGTTGCAATGATATTTCCATGCTGAACTGAGTTGTTCTGGCTCAAATATGAAGGCAAACCCACTTTCCTTTCAGTATTTTGCTGCATTTGGCAGAAATCAGCTCATTCGGCCTGAAAATGCTTTTAAGCGCATAAAAACTTACACTCTTGATTTCTGGCTAAATAAAAGCTGTTGCAATGATATTTCCATGCTGAACTGAGTTGTTCTGGCTCAAATATGAAGGCAACCCCACTTTCCTTTCAGTATTTTGCTGCATTTGGCAGAAACAGGCATATTTGCTCATTCGGCCTGAAAATGCTTTTAAGCGCATAAAAACTTACACTCTTGATTTCTGGCTAAATAAAAGCTGTTGCAATGATATTTCCATGCTGAACTGAGTTGTTCTGGCTCAAATATGAAGGCAAACCCACTTTCCTTTCAGTATTTTGCTGCATTTGGCAGAAACAGGCATATTTGCTCATTCGGCCTGAAAATGCTTTTAAGCGCATAAAAACTTACACTCTTGATTTCTGGCTAAATAAAAGCTGTTGCAATGATATTTCCATGCTGAACTGAGTTGTTCTGGCTCAAATATGAAGGCAAACCCACTTTCCTTTCAGTATTTTGCTGCATTTGGCAGAAACAGGCATATTTGCTCATTCGGCCTGAAAATGCTTTTAAGCGCATAAAAACTTACACTCTTGATTTCTGGCTAAATAAAAGCTGTTGCAATGATATTTCCATGCTGAACAGAGTTGTTCTGGCTCAAATATGAAGGCAAACCCACTTTCCTTTCAGTATTTTGCTGCATTTGGCAGAAATCAGCTCATTCGGCCTGAAAATGCTTTTAAGCGCATAAAAACTTACACTCTTGATTTCTGGCTAAATAAAAGCTGTTGCAATGATATTTCCATGCTGAACTGAGTTGTTCTGGCTCAAATATGAAGGCAAACCCACTTTCCTTTCAGTATTTTGCTGCATTTGGCAGAAACAGGCATATTTGCTCATTCGGCCTGAAAATGCTTTTAAGCGAATAAAAACTTACACTCTTGTTTTCTGGCTAAATAAAAGCTGTTGCAATGATATTTCCATTCTGAACTGAGTTGTTCTGGCTCAAATATGAAGGCAAACCCACTTTCCTTTCAGTATTTTGCTGCATTTGGCAGAAACAGGCATATTTGCTCATTCGGCCTGAAAATGCTTTTAAGCGCATAAAAACTTACACTCTTGATTTCTGGCTAAATAAAAGCTGTTGCAATGATATTTCCATGCTGAACTGAGTTGTTCTGGCTCAAATATGAAGGCAAACCCACTTTCCTTTCAGTATTTTGCTGCATTTGGCAGAAACAGGCATATTTGCTCATTCGGCCTGAAAATGCTTTTAAGCGCATAAAAACTTACACTCTTGATTTCTGGCTAAATAAAAGCTGTTGCAATGATATTTCCATGCTGAACTGAGTTGTTCTGGCTCAAATATGAAGGCAAACCCACTTTCCTTTCAGTATTTTGCTGCATTTGGCAGAAACAGGCATATTTGCTCATTCGCCCTGAAAATGCTTTTAAGCGCATAAAAACTTACACTCTTGATTTCTGGCTAAATAAAAGCTGTTGCAATGATATTTCCATGCTGAACTGAGTTGTTCTGGCTCAAATATGAAGGCAAACCCACTTTCCTTTCAGTATTTTGCTGCATTTGGCAGAAATCAGCTCATTCGGCCTGAAAATGCTTTTAAGCGCATAAAAACTTACACTCTTGATTTCTGGCTAAATAAAAGCTGTTGCAATGATATTTCCATGCTGAACTGAGTTGTTCTGGCTCAAATATGAAGGCAAACCCACTTTCCTTTCAGTATTTTGCTGCATTTGGCAGAAACAGGCATATTTGCTCATTCGGCCTGAAAATGCTTTTAAGCGCATAAAAACTTACACTCTTGATTTCTGGCTAAATAAAAGCTGTTGCAATGATATTTCCATGCTGAACTGAGTTGTTCTGGCTCAAATATGAAGGCAAACCCACTTTCCTTTCAGTATTTTGCTGCATTTGGCAGAAATCAGCTCATTCGGCCTGAAAATGCTTTTAAGCGCATAAAAACTTACACTCTTGATTTCTGGCTAAATAAAAGCTGTTGCAATGATATTTCCATGCTGAACTGAGTTGTTCTGGCTCAAATATGAAGGCAAACCCACTTTCCTTTCAGTATTTTGCTGCATTTGGCAGAAACAGGCATATTTGCTCATTCGGCCTGAAAATGCTTTTAAGCGCATAAAAACTTACACTCTTGATTTCTGGCTAAATAAAAGCTGTTGCAATGATATTTCCATGCTGAACTGAGTTGTTCTGGCTCAAATATGAAGGCAAATCCACTTTCCTTTCAGTATTTTGCTGCATTTGGCAGAAATCAGCTCATTCGGCCTGAAAATGCTTTTAAGCGCATAAAAACTTACACTCTTGATTTCTGGCTAAATAAAAGCTGTTGCAATGATATTTCCATGCTGAACTGAGTTGTTCTGGCTCAAATATGAAGGCAAACCCACTTTCCTTTCAGTATTTTGCTGCATTTGGCAGAAACAGGCATATTTGCTCATTCGGCCTGAAAATGCTTTTAAGCGCATAAAAACTTACACTCTTGATTTCTGGCTAAATAAAAGCTGTTGCAATGATATTTCCATGCTGAACTGAGTTGTTCTGGCTCAAATATGAAGGCAAACCCACTTTCCTTTCAGTATTTTGCTGCAATTGGCAGAAACAGGCATATTTGCTCATTCGGCCTGAAAATGCTTTTAAGCGCATAAAAACTTACACTCTTGATTTTTGGCTAAATAAAAGCTGTTGCAATGATATTTCCATGCTGAACTGAGTTGTTCTGGCTCAAATATGAAGGCAAACCCACTTTCCTTTCAGTATTTTGCTGCATTTGGCAGAAATCAGCTCATTCGGCCTGAAAATGCTTTTAAGCGCATAAAAACTTACACTCTTGATTTCTGGCTAAATAAAAGCTGTTGCAATGATATTTCCATGCTGAACTGAGTTGTTCTGGCTCAAATATGAAGGCAAACCCACTTTCCTTTCAGTATTTTGCTGCATTTGGCAGAAACAGGCATATTTGCTCATTCGGCCTGAAAATGCTTTTAAGCGCATAAAAACTTACACTCTTGATTTCTGGCTAAATAAAAGCTGTTGCAATGATATTTCCATGCTGAACTGAGTTGTTCTGGCTCAAATATGAAGGCAAACCCACTTTCCTTTCAGTATTTTGCTGCATTTGGCAGAAATCAGCTCATTCGGCCTGAAAATGCTTTTAAGCGCATAAAAACTTACACTCTTGATTTCTGGCTAAATAAAAGCTGTTGCAATGATATTTCCATGCTGAACTGAGTTGTTCTGGCTCAAATATGAAGGCAAACCCACTTTCCTTTCAGTATTTTGCTGCATTTGGAAAAAACAGGCATATTTGCTCATTCGGCCTGAAAATGCTTTTGAGCGCATAAAAACTTACACTCTTGATTTCTGGCTAAATAAAAGCTGTTGCAATGATATTTCCATGCTGAACTGAGTTGTTCTGGCTCAAATATGAAGGCAAACCCACTTTCCTTTCAGTATTTTGCTGCATTTGGCAGAAACAGGCATATTTGCTCATTCGGCCTGAAAATGCTTTTAAGCGCATAAAAACTTACACTCTTGATTTCTGGCTAAATAAAAGCTGTTGCAATGATATTTCCATTCTGAACTGAGTTGTTCTGGCTCAAATATGAAGGCAAACCCACTTTCCTTTCAGTATTTTGCTGCATTTGGCAGAAACAGGCATATTTGCTCATTCGGCCTGAAAATGCTTTTAAGCGCATAAAAACTTACACTCTTGATTTCTGGCTAAATAAAAGCTGTTGCAATGATATTTCCATGCTGAACTGAGTTGTTCTGGCTCAAATATGAAGGCAAACCCACTTTCCTTTCAGTATTTTGCTGCATTTGGCAGAAACAGGCATATTTGCTCATTCGGCCTGAAAATGCTTTTAAGCGCATAAAAACTTACACTCTTGATTTCTGGCTAAATAAAAGCTGTTGCAATGATATTTCCATGCTGAACTGAGTTGTTCTGGCTCAAATATGAAGGCAAACCCACTTTCCTTTCAGTATTTTGCTGCATTTGGCAGAAATCAGCTCATTCGGCCTGAAAATGCTTTTAAGCGCATAAAAACTTACACTCTTGATTTCTGGCTAAATAAAAGCTGTTGCAATGATATTTCCATGCTGAACTGAGTTGTTCTGGCTCAAATATGAAGGCAAACCCACTTTCCTTTCAGTATTTTGCTGCATTTGGCAGAAACAGGCATATTTGCTCATTCGGCCTGAAAATGCTTTTAAGCGCATAAAAACTTACACTCTTGATTTCTGGCTAAATAAAAGCTGTTGCAATGATATTTCCATGCTGAACTGAGTTGTTCTGGCTCAAATATGAAGGCAAACCCACTTTCCTTTCAGTATTTTGCTGCATTTGGCAGAAACAGGCATATTTGCTCATTCGGCCTGAAAATGCTTTTAAGCGCATAAAAACTTACACTCTTGATTTCTGGCTAAATAAAAGCTGTTGCAATGATATTTCCATGCTGAACTGAGTTGTTCTGGCTCAAATATGAAGGCAAACCCACTTTCCTTTCAGTATTTTGCTGCATTTGGCAGAAATCAGCTCATTCGGCCTGAAAATGCTTTTAAGCGCATAAAAAGTTACACTATTGATTTCTGGCTAAATAAAAGCTGTTGCAATGATATTTCCATGCTGAACTGAGTTGTTCTGGCTCAAATATGAAGGCAAACCCACTTTCCTTTCAGTATTTTGCTGCATTTGGCAGAAACAGGCATATTTGCTCATTCGGCCTGAAAATGCTTTTAAGCGCATAAAAACTTACACTCTTGATTTCTGGCTAAATAAAAGCTGTTGCAATGATATTTCCATGCTGAACTGAGTTGTTCTGGCTCAAATATGAAGGCAAACCCACTTTCCTTTCAGTATTTTGCTGCATTTGGCAGAAACAGGCATATTTGCTCATTCGGCCTGAAAATGCTTTTAAGCGCATAAAAACTTACACTCTTGATTTCTGGCTAAATAAAAGCTGTTGCAATGATATTTCCATGCTGAACTGAGTTGTTCTGGCTCAAATATGAAGGCAAACCCACTTTCCTTTCAGTATTTTGCTGCATTTGGCAGAAACAGGCATATTTGCTCATTCGGCCTGAAAATGCTTTTAAGCGCATAAAAACTTACACTCTTGATTTCTGGCTAAATAAAAGCTGTTGCAATGATATTTCCATGCTGAACTGAGTTGTTCTGGCTCAAATATGAAGGCAAACCCACTTTCCTTTCAGTATTTTGCTGCATTTGGCAGAAACAGGCATATTTGCTCATTCGGCCTGAAAATGCTTTTAAGCGCATAAAAACTTACACTCTTGATTTCTGGCTAAATAAAAGCTGTTGCAATGATATTTCCATGCTGAACTGAGTTGTTCTGGCTCAAATATGAAGGCAAACCCACTTTCCTTTCAGTATTTTGCTGCATTTGGCAGAAATCAGCTCATTCGGCCTGAAAATGCTTTTAAGCGCATAAAAACTTACACTCTTGATTTCTGGCTAAATAAAAGCTGTTGCAATGATATTTCCATTCTGAACTGAGTTGTTCTGACTCAAATATGAAGGCAAACCCACTTTCCTTTCAGTATTTTGCTGCATTTGGCAGAAACAGGCATATTTGCTCATTCGGCCTGAAAATGCTTTTAAGCGCATAAAAACTTACACTCTTGATTTCTGGCTAAATAAAAGCTGTTGCAATGATATTTCCATGCTGAACTGAGTTGTTCTGGCTCAAATATGAAGGCAAACCCACTTTCCTTTCAGTATTTTGCTGCATTTGGCAGAAATCAGCTCATTCGGCCTGAAAATGCTTTTAAGCGCATAAAAACTTACACTCTTGATTTCTGGCTAAATAAAAGCTGTTGCAATGATATTTCCATTCTGAACTGAGTTGTTCTGGCTCAAATATGAAGGCAAACCCACTTTCCTTTCAGTATTTTGCTGCATTTGGCAGAAACAGGCATATTTGCTCATTCGGCCTGAAAATGCTTTTAAGCGCATAAAAACTTACACTCTTGATTTCTGGCTAAATAAAAGCTGTTGCAATGATATTTCCATTCTGAACTGAGTTGTTCTGGCTCAAATATGAAGGCAAACCCACTTTCCTTTCAGTATTTTGCTGCATTTGGCAGAAATCAGCTCATTCGGCCTGAAAATGCTTTTAAGCGCATAAAAACTTACACTCTTGATTTCTGGCTAAATAAAAGCTGTTGCAATGATATTTCCATGCTGAACTGAGTTGTTCTGGCTCAAATATGAAGGCAAACCCACTTTCCTTTCAGTATTTTGCTGCATTTGGCAGAAACAGGCATATTTGCTCATTCGGCCTGAAAATGCTTTTAAGCGCATAAAAACTTACACTCTTGATTTCTGGCTAAATAAAAGCTGTTGCAATGATATTTCCATGCTGAACTGAGTTGTTCTGGCTCAAATATGAAGGCAAACCCACTTTCCTTTCAGTATTTTGCTGCATTTGGCAGAAACAGGCATATTTGCTCATTCGGCCTGAAAATGCTTTTAAGCGCATAAAAAGTTACACTCTTGATTTCTGGCTAAATAAAAGCTGTTGCAATGATATTTCCATGCTGAACTGAGTTGTTCTGGCTCAAATATGAAGGCAAACCCACTTTCCTTTCAGTATTTTGCTGCATTTGGCAGAAACAGGCATATTTGCTCATTCGGCCTGAAAATGCTTTTAAGCGCATAAAAAGTTACACTCTTGATTTCTGGCTAAATAAAAGCTGTTGCAATGATATTTCCATGCTGAACTGAGTTGTTCTGGCTCAAATATGAAGGCAAACCCACTTTGCTTTCAGTATTTTGCTGCATTTGGCAGAAACAGGCATATTTGCTCATTCGGCCTGAAAATGCTTTTAAGCGCATAAAAACTTACACTCTTGATTTCTGGCTAAATAAAAGCTGTTGCAATGATATTTCCATGCTGAACTGAGTTGTTCTGGCTCAAATATGAAGGCAAACCCACTTTCCTTTCAGTATTTTGCTGCATTTGGCAGAAACAGGCATATTTGCTCATTCGGCCTGAAAATGCTTTTAAGCGCATAAAAAGTTACACTCTTGATTTCTGGCTAAATAAAAGCTGTTGCAATGATATTTCCATGCTGAACTGAGTTGTTCTGGCTCAAATATGAAGGCAAACCCACTTTCCTTTCAGTATTTTGCTGCATTTGGCAGAAACAGGCATATTTGCTCATTCGGCCTGAAAATGCTTTTAAGCGCATAAAAAGTTACACTCTTGATTTCTGGCTAAATAAAAGCTGTTGCAATGATATTTCCATGCTGAACTGAGTTGTTCTGGCTCAAATATGAAGGCAAACCCACTTTGCTTTCAGTATTTTGCTGCATTTGGCAGAAACAGGCATATTTGCTCATTCGGCCTGAAAATGCTTTTAAGCGCATAAAAACTTACACTCTTGATTTCTGGCTAAATAAAAGCTGTTGCAATGATATTTCCATGCTGAACTGAGTTGTTCTGGCTCAAATATGAAGGCAAACCCACTTTCCTTTCAGTATTTTGCTGCATTTGGCAGAAACAGGCATATTTGCTCATTCGGCCTGAAAATGCTTTTAAGCGCATAAAAACTTACACTCTTGATTTCTGGCTAAATAAAAGCTGTTGCAATGATATTTCCATGCTGAACTGAGTTGTTCTGGCTCAAATATGAAGGCAAACCCACTTTCCTTTCAGTATTTTGCTGCATTTGGCAGAAACAGGCATATTTGCTCATTCGGCCTGAAAATGCTTTTAAGCGCATAAAAACTTACACTCTTGATTTCTGGCTAAATAAAAGCTGTTGCAATGATATTTCCATGCTGAACTGAGTTGTTCTGGCTCAAATATGAAGGCAAACCCACTTTCCTTTCAGTATTTTGCTGCATTTGGCAGAAACAGGCATATTTGCTCATTCGGCCTGAAAATGCTTTTAAGCGCATACAAACTTACACTCTTGATTTCTGGCTAAATAAAAGCTGTTGCAATGATATTTCCATGCTGAACTGAGTTGTTCTGGCTCAAATATGAAGGCAAACCCACTTTCCTTTCAGTATTTTGCTGCATTTGGCAGAAACAGGCATATTTGCTCATTCGGCCTGAAAATGCTTTTAAGCGCATAAAAACTTACACTCTTGATTTCTGGCTAAATAAAAGCTGTTGCAATGATATTTCCATGCTGAACTGAGTTGTTCTGGCTCAAATATGAAGGCAAACCCACTTTCCTTTCAGTATTTTGCTGCATTTGGCAGAAACAGGCATATTTGCTCATTCGGCCTGAAAATGCTTTTAAGCGCATAAAAACTTACACTCTTGATTTCTGGCTAAATAAAAGCTGTTGCAATGATATTTCCATGCTGAACTGAGTTGTTCTGGCTCAAATATGAAGGCAAACCCACTTTCCTTTCAGTATTTTGCTGCATTTGGCAGAAACAGGCATATTTGCTCATTCGGCCTGAAAATGCTTTTAAGCGCATAAAAACTTACACTCTTGATTTCTGGCTAAATAAAAGCTGTTGCAATGATATTTCCATGCTGAACTGAGTTGTTCTGGCTCAAATATGAAGGCAAACCCACTTTCCTTTCAGTATTTTGCTGCATTTGGCAGAAACAGGCATATTTGCTCATTCGGCCTGAAAATGCTTTTAAGCGCATAAAAACTTATACTCTTGATTTCTGGCTAAATAAAAGCTGTTGCAATGATATTTCCATGCTGAACTGAGTTGTTCTGGCTCAAATATGAAGGCAAACCCACTTTCCTTTCAGTATTTTGCTGCATTTGGCAGAAATCAGCTCATTCGGCCTGAAAATGCTTTTAGGTGCATAAAAACTTACACTCTTGATTTCTGGCTAAATAAAAGCTGTTGCAATGATATTTCCATGCTGAACTGAGTTGTTCTGGCTCAAATATGAAAGCAAACCCACTTTCCTTTCAGTATTTTGCTGCATTTGGCAGAAATCAGCTCATTCGGCCTGAAAATGCTTTTAAGCGCATAAAAACTTACACTCTTGATTTCTGGCTAAATAAAAGCTGTTGCAATGATATTTCCATGCTGAACTGAGTTGTTCTGGCTCAAATATGAAGGCAAACCCACTTTCCTTTCAGTATATTGCTGCATTTGGCAGAAACAGGCATATTTGCTCATTCGGCCTGAAAATGCTTTTAAGCGCATAAAAACTTACACTCTTGATTTCTGGCTAAATAAAAGCTGTTGCAATGATATTTCCATGCTGAACTAAGTTGTTCTGGCTCAAATATGAAAGCAAACCCACTTTCCTTTCAGTATTTTGCTGCATTTGGCAGAAATCAGCTCATTCGGCCTGAAAATGCTTTTAAGCGCATAAAAAGTTACACTATTGATTTCTGGCTAAATAAAAGCTGTTGCAATGATATTTCCATGCTGAACTGAGTTGTTCTGGCTCAAATATGAAGGCAAACCCACTTTCCTTCAGTATTTTGCTGCATTTGGCAGAAACAGGCATATTTGCTCATTCGGCCTGAAAATGCTTTTAAGCGCATAAAAACTTACACTCTTGATTTCTCGCTAAATAAAAGCTGTTGCAATGATATTTCCATGCTGAACTGAGTTGTTCTGGCTCAAATATGAAGGCAAACCCACTTTCCTTTCAGTATTTTGCTGCATTTGGCAGAAACAGGCATATTTGCTCATTCGGCCTGAAAATGCTTTTAAGCGCATAAAAACTTACACTCTTGATTTCTGGCTAAATAAAAGCTGTTGCAATGATATTTCCATGCTGAACTAAGTTGTTCTGGCTCAAATATGAAAGCAAACCCACTTTCCTTTCAGTATTTTGCTGCATTTGGCAGAAATCAGCTCATTCGGCCTGAAAATGCTTTTAAGCGCATAAAAACTTACACTATTGATTTCTGGCTAAATAAAAGCTGTTGCAATGATATTTCCATGCTGAACTGAGTTGTTCTGGCTCAAATATGAAGGCAAACCCACTTTCCTTTCAGTATTTTGCTGCATTTGGCAGAAACAGGCATATTTGCTCATTCGGCCTGAAAATGCTTTTAAGCGCATAAAAACTTACACTCTTGATTTCTGGCTAAATAAAAGCTGTTGCAATGATATTTCCGTGCTGAACTGAGTTGTTCTGGCTCAAATATGAAGGCAAACCCACTTTCCTTTCAGTATTTTGCTGCATTTGGCAGAAACAGGCATATTTGCTCATTCGGCCTGAAAATGCTTTTAAGCGCATAAAAACTTATACTCTTGATTTCTGGCTAAATAAAAGCTGTTGCAATGATATTTCCATGCTGAACTGAGTTGTTCTGGCTCAAATATGAAGGCAAACCCACTTTCCTTTCAGTATTTTGCTGCATTTGGCAGAAACAGGCATATTTGCTCATTCGGCCTGAAAATGCTTTTAAGCGCATAAAAACTTACACTCTTGATTTCTGGCTAAATAAAAGCTGTTGCAATGATATTTCCATGCTGAACTGAGTTGTTCTGGCTCAAATATGAAGGCAAACCCACTTTCCTTTCAGTATTTTGCTGCATTTGGCAGAAACAGGCATATTTGTTCATTCGGCCGGAAAATGCTTTTAAGCGCATAAAAACTTAGACTCTTGATTTCTGGCTAAATAAAAGCTGTTGCAATGATATTTCCATGCTGAACTAAGTTGTTCTGGCTCAAATATGAAGGCAAACCCACTTTCCTTTCAGTATTTTGCTGCATTTGGCAGAAATCAGCTCATTCGGCCTGAAAATGCTTTTAAGCGCATAAAAACTTACACTCTTGATTTCTGGCTAAATAAAAGCTGTTGCAATGATATTTCCGTGCTGAACTGAGTTGTTCTGGCTCAAATATGAAGGCAAACCCACTTTCCTTTCAGTATTTTGCTGCATTTGGCAGAAACAGGCATATTTGCTCATTCGGCCTGAAAATGCTTTTAAGCGCATAAAAACTTACACTCTTGATTTCTGGCTAAATAAAAGCTGTTGCAATGATATTTCCATGCTGAACTGAGTTGTTCTGGCTCAAATATGAAGGCAAACCCACTTTCCTTTCAGTATTTTGCTGCATTTGGCAGAAACAGGCATATTTGCTCATTCGGCCTGAAAATGCTTTTAAGCGCATAAAAACTTACACTCTTGATTTCTGGCTAAATAAAAGCTGTTGCAATGATATTTCCATGCTGAACTGAGTTGTTCTGGCTCAAATATGAAGGCAAACCCACTTTCCTTTCAGTATTTTGCTGCATTTGGCAGAAACAGGCATATTTGCTCATTCGGCCTGAAAATGCTTTTAAGCGCATAAAAACTTACACTCTTGATTTCTGGCTAAATAAAAGCTGTTGCAATGATATTTCCATGCTGAACTGAGTTGTTCTGGCTCAAATATGAAGGCAAACCCACTTTCCTTTCAGTATTTTGCTGCATTTGGCAGAAATCAGCTCATTCGGCCTGAAAATGCTTTTAAGCGCATAAAAACTTACACTCTTGATTTCTGGCTAAATAAAAGCTGTTGCAATGATATTTCCATTCTGAACTGAGTTGTTCTGGCTCAAATATGAAGGCAAACCCACTTTCCTTTCAGTATTTTGCTGCATTTGGCAGAAACAGGCATATTTGCTCATTCGGCCTGAAAATGCTTTTAAGCGCATAAAAACTTACACTCTTGATTTCTGGCTAAATAAAAGCTGTTGCAATGATATTTCCATTCTGAACTGAGTTGTTCTGGCTCAAATATGAAGGCAAACCCACTTTCCTTTCAGTATTTTGCTGCATTTGGCAGAAATCAGCTCATTCGGCCTGAAAATGCTTTTAAGCGCATAAAAACTTACACTCTTGATTTCTGGCTAAATAAAAGCTGTTGCAATGATATTTCCATGCTGAACTGAGTTGTTCTGGCTCAAATATGAAGGCAAACCCACTTTCCTTTCAGTATTTTGCTGCATTTGGCAGAAACAGGCATATTTGCTCATTCGGCCTGAAAATGCTTTTAAGCGCATAAAAACTTACACTCTTGATTTCTGGCTAAATAAAAGCTGTTGCAATGATATTTCCATGCTGAACTGAGTTGTTCTGGCTCAAATATGAAGGCAAACCCACTTTCCTTTCAGTATTTTGCTGCATTTGGCAGAAACAGGCATATTTGCTCATTCGGCCTGAAAATGCTTTTAAGCGCATAAAAAGTTACACTCTTGATTTCTGGCTAAATAAAAGCTGTTGCAATGATATTTCCATGCTGAACTGAGTTGTTCTGGCTCAAATATGAAGGCAAACCCACTTTCCTTTCAGTATTTTGCTGCATTTGGCAGAAACAGGCATATTTGCTCATTCGGCCTGAAAATGCTTTTAAGCGCATAAAAACTTATACTCTTGATTTCTGGCTAAATAAAAGCTGTTGCAATGATATTTCCATGCTGAACTGAGTTGTTCTGGCTCAAATATGAAGGCAAACCCACTTTCCTTTCAGTATTTTGCTGCATTTGGCAGAAATCAGCTCATTCGGCCTGAAAATGCTTTTAAGCGCATAAAAACTTACACTCTTGATTTCTGGCTAAATAAAAGCTGTTGCAATGATATTTCCATGCTGAACTGAGTTGTTCTGGCTCAAATATGAAGGCAAACCCACTTTCCTTTCAGTATTTTGCTGCATTTGGCAGAAATCAGCTCATTCGGCCTGAAAATGCTTTTAAGCGCATAAAAACTTACACTCTTGATTTCTGGCTAAATAAAAGCTGTTGCAATGATATTTCCATGCTGAACTAAGTTGTTCTGGCTCAAATATGAAAGCAAACCCACTTTCCTTTCAGTATTTTGCTGCATTTGGCAGAAACAGGCATATTTGCTCATTCGGCCTGAAAATGCTTTTAAGCGCATAAAAACTTACACTCTTGATTTCTGGCTAAATAAAAGCTGTTGCAATGATATTTCCATGCTGAACTGAGTTGTTCTGGCTCAAATATGAAGGCAAACCCACTTTCCTTTCAGTATTTTGCTGCATTTGGCAGAAATCAGCTCATTCGGCCTGAAAATGCTTTTAAGCGCATAAAAACTTACACTCTTGATTTCTGGCTAAATAAAAGCTGTTGCAATGATATTTCCATGCTGAACTGAGTTGTTCTGGCTCAAATATGAAGGCAAACCCACTTTCCTTTCAGTATTTTGCTGCATTTGGCAGAAACAGGCATATTTGCTCATTCGGCCTGAAAATGCTTTTAAGCGCATAAAAACTTACACTCTTGATTTCTGGCTAAATAAAAGCTGTTGCAATGATATTTCCATGCTGAACTGAGTTGTTCTGGCTCAAATATGAAGGCAAACCCACTTTCCTTTCAGTATTTTGCTGCATTTGGCAGAAACAGGCATATTTGCTCATTCGGCCTGAAAATGCTTTTAAGCGCATAAAAACTTACACTCTTGATTTCTGGCTAAATAAAAGCTGTTGCAATGATATTTCCATGCTGAACTGAGTTGTTCTGGCTCAAATATGAAGGCAAACCCACTTTCCTTTCAGTATTTTGCTGCATTTGGCAGAAACAGGCATATTTGCTCATTCGGCCTGAAAATGCTTTTAAGCGCATAAAAACTTACACTCTTGATTTCTGGCTAAATAAAAGCTGTTGCAATGATATTTCCATGCTGAACTGAGTTGTTCTGGCTCAAATATGAAGGCAAACCCACTTTCCTTTCAGTATTTTGCTGCATTTGGCAGAAACAGGCATATTTGCTCATTCGGCCTGAAAATGCTTTTAAGCGCATAAAAACTTATACTCTTGATTTCTGGCTAAATAAAAGCTGTTGCAATGATATTTCCATGCTGAACTGAGTTGTTCTGGCTCAAATATGAAGGCAAACCCACTTTCCTTTCAGTATTTTGCTGCATTTGGCAGAAATCAGCTCATTCGGCCTGAAAATGCTTTTAGGTGCATAAAAACTTACACTCTTGATTTCTGGCTAAATAAAAGCTGTTGCAATGATATTTCCATGCTGAACTGAGTTGTTCTGGCTCAAATATGAAAGCAAACCCACTTTCCTTTCAGTATTTTGCTGCATTTGGCAGAAATCAGCTCATTCGGCCTGAAAATGCTTTTAAGCGCATAAAAACTTACACTCTTGATTTCTGGCTAAATAAAAGCTGTTGCAATGATATTTCCATGCTGAACTGAGTTGTTCTGGCTCAAATATGAAGGCAAACCCACTTTCCTTTCAGTATTTTGCTGCATTTGGCAGAAACAGGCATATTTGCTCATTCGGCCTGAAAATGCTTTTAAGCGCATAAAAACTTACACTCTTGATTTCTGGCTAAATAAAAGCTGTTGCAATGATATTTCCATGCTGAACTGAGTTGTTCTGGCTCAAATATGAAGGCAAACCCACTTTCCTTTCAGTATTTTGCTGCATTTGGCAGAAACAGGCATATTTGCTCATTCGGCCTGAAAATGCTTTTAAGCGCATAAAAACTTATACTCTTGATTTCTGGCTAAATAAAAGCTGTTGCAATGATATTTCCATGCTGAACTGAGTTGTTCTGGCTCAAATATGAAGGCAAACCCACTTTCCTTTCAGTATTTTGCTGCATTTGGCAGAAATCAGCTCATTCGGCCTGAAAATGCTTTTAGGTGCATAAAAACTTACACTCTTGATTTCTGGCTAAATAAAAGCTGTTGCAATGATATTTCCATGCTGAACTGAGTTGTTCTGGCTCAAATATGAAAGCAAACCCACTTTCCTTTCAGTATTTTGCTGCATTTGGCAGAAATCAGCTCATTCGGCCTGAAAATGCTTTTAAGCGCATAAAAACTTACACTCTTGATTTCTGGCTAAATAAAAGCTGTTGCAATGATATTTCCATGCTGAACTGAGTTGTTCTGGCTCAAATATGAAGGCAAACCCACTTTCCTTTCAGTATATTGCTGCATTTGGCAGAAACAGGCATATTTGCTCATTCGGCCTGAAAATGCTTTTAAGCGCATAAAAACTTACACTCTTGATTTCTGGCTAAATAAAAGCTGTTGCAATGATATTTCCATGCTGAACTAAGTTGTTCTGGCTCAAATATGAAAGCAAACCCACTTTCCTTTCAGTATTTTGCTGCATTTGGCAGAAATCAGCTCATTCGGCCTGAAAATGCTTTTAAGCGCATAAAAAGTTACACTATTGATTTCTGGCTAAATAAAAGCTGTTGCAATGATATTTCCATGCTGAACTGAGTTGTTCTGGCTCAAATATGAAGGCAAACCCACTTTCCTTTCAGTATTTTGCTGCATTTGGCAGAAACAGGCATATTTGCTCATTCGGCCTGAAAATGCTTTTAAGCGCATAAAAACTTACACTCTTGATTTCTCGCTAAATAAAAGCTGTTGCAATGATATTTCCATGCTGAACTGAGTTGTTCTGGCTCAAATATGAAGGCAAACCCACTTTCCTTTCAGTATTTTGCTGCATTTGGCAGAAACAGGCATATTTGCTCATTCGGCCTGAAAATGCTTTTAAGCGCATAAAAACTTACACTCTTGATTTCTGGCTAAATAAAAGCTGTTGCAATGATATTTCCATGCTGAACTAAGTTGTTCTGGCTCAAATATGAAAGCAAACCCACTTTCCTTTCAGTATTTTGCTGCATTTGGCAGAAATCAGCTCATTCGGCCTGAAAATGCTTTTAAGCGCATAAAAACTTACACTATTGATTTCTGGCTAAATAAAAGCTGTTGCAATGATATTTCCATGCTGAACTGAGTTGTTCTGGCTCAAATATGAAGGCAAACCCACTTTCCTTTCAGTATTTTGCTGCATTTGGCAGAAACAGGCATATTTGCTCATTCGGCCTGAAAATGCTTTTAAGCGCATAAAAACTTACACTCTTGATTTCTGGCTAAATAAAAGCTGTTGCAATGATATTTCCGTGCTGAACTGAGTTGTTCTGGCTCAAATATGAAGGCAAACCCACTTTCCTTTCAGTATTTTGCTGCATTTGGCAGAAACAGGCATATTTGCTCATTCGGCCTGAAAATGCTTTTAAGCGCATAAAAACTTATACTCTTGATTTCTGGCTAAATAAAAGCTGTTGCAATGATATTTCCATGCTGAACTGAGTTGTTCTGGCTCAAATATGAAGGCAAACCCACTTTCCTTTCAGTATTTTGCTGCATTTGGCAGAAACAGGCATATTTGCTCATTCGGCCTGAAAATGCTTTTAAGCGCATAAAAACTTACACTCTTGATTTCTGGCTAAATAAAAGCTGTTGCAATGATATTTCCATGCTGAACTGAGTTGTTCTGGCTCAAATATGAAGGCAAACCCACTTTCCTTTCAGTATTTTGCTGCATTTGGCAGAAACAGGCATATTTGTTCATTCGGCCGGAAAATGCTTTTAAGCGCATAAAAACTTAGACTCTTGATTTCTGGCTAAATAAAAGCTGTTGCAATGATATTTCCATGCTGAACTAAGTTGTTCTGGCTCAAATATGAAGGCAAACCCACTTTCCTTTCAGTATTTTGCTGCATTTGGCAGAAACAGGCATATTTGCTCATTCGGCCTGAAAATGCTTTTAAGCGCATAAAAACTTACACTCTTGATTTCTGGCTAAATAAAAGCTGTTGCAATGATATTTCCATGCTGAACTGAGTTGTTCTGGCTCAAATATGAAGGCAAACCCACTTTCCTTTCAGTATTTTGCTGCATTTGGCAGAAACAGGCATATTTGCTCATTCGGCCTGAAAATGCTTTTAAGCGCATAAAAACTTATACTCTTGATTTCTGGCTAAATAAAAGCTGTTGCAATGATATTTCCATGCTGAACTGAGTTGTTCTGGCTCAAATATGAAGGCAAACCCACTTTCCTTTCAGTATTTTGCTGCATTTGGCAGAAATCAGCTCATTCGGCCTGAAAATGCTTTTAGGTGCATAAAAACTTACACTCTTGATTTCTGGCTAAATAAAAGCTGTTGCAATGATATTTCCATGCTGAACTGAGTTGTTCTGGCTCAAATATGAAAGCAAACCCACTTTCCTTTCAGTATTTTGCTGCATTTGGCAGAAATCAGCTCATTCGGCCTGAAAATGCTTTTAAGCGCATAAAAACTTACACTCTTGATTTCTGGCTAAATAAAAGCTGTTGCAATGATATTTCCATGCTGAACTGAGTTGTTCTGGCTCAAATATGAAGGCAAACCCACTTTCCTTTCAGTATTTTGCTGCATTTGGCAGAAACAGGCATATTTGCTCATTCGGCCTGAAAATGCTTTTAAGCGCATAAAAACTTACACTCTTGATTTCTGGCTAAATAAAAGCTGTTGCAATGATATTTCCATGCTGAACTGAGTTGTTCTGGCTCAAATATGAAGGCAAACCCACTTTCCTTTCAGTATTTTGCTGCATTTGGCAGAAACAGGCATATTTGCTCATTCGGCCTGAAAATGCTTTTAAGCGCATAAAAACTTATACTCTTGATTTCTGGCTAAATAAAAGCTGTTGCAATGATATTTCCATGCTGAACTGAGTTGTTCTGGCTCAAATATGAAGGCAAACCCACTTTCCTTTCAGTATTTTGCTGCATTTGGCAGAAATCAGCTCATTCGGCCTGAAAATGCTTTTAGGTGCATAAAAACTTACACTCTTGATTTCTGGCTAAATAAAAGCTGTTGCAATGATATTTCCATGCTGAACTGAGTTGTTCTGGCTCAAATATGAAAGCAAACCCACTTTCCTTTCAGTATTTTGCTGCATTTGGCAGAAATCAGCTCATTCGGCCTGAAAATGCTTTTAAGCGCATAAAAACTTACACTCTTGATTTCTGGCTAAATAAAAGCTGTTGCAATGATATTTCCATGCTGAACTGAGTTGTTCTGGCTCAAATATGAAGGCAAACCCACTTTCCTTTCAGTATATTGCTGCATTTGGCAGAAACAGGCATATTTGCTCATTCGGCCTGAAAATGCTTTTAAGCGCATAAAAACTTACACTCTTGATTTCTGGCTAAATAAAAGCTGTTGCAATGATATTTCCATGCTGAACTAAGTTGTTCTGGCTCAAATATGAAAGCAAACCCACTTTCCTTTCAGTATTTTGCTGCATTTGGCAGAAATCAGCTCATTCGGCCTGAAAATGCTTTTAAGCGCATAAAAAGTTACACTATTGATTTCTGGCTAAATAAAAGCTGTTGCAATGATATTTCCATGCTGAACTGAGTTGTTCTGGCTCAAATATGAAGGCAAACCCACTTTCCTTTCAGTATTTTGCTGCATTTGGCAGAAACAGGCATATTTGCTCATTCGGCCTGAAAATGCTTTTAAGCGCATAAAAACTTACACTCTTGATTTCTCGCTAAATAAAAGCTGTTGCAATGATATTTCCATGCTGAACTGAGTTGTTCTGGCTCAAATATGAAGGCAAACCCACTTTCCTTTCAGTATTTTGCTGCATTTGGCAGAAACAGGCATATTTGCTCATTCGGCCTGAAAATGCTTTTAAGCGCATAAAAACTTACACTCTTGATTTCTGGCTAAATAAAAGCTGTTGCAATGATATTTCCATGCTGAACTAAGTTGTTCTGGCTCAAATATGAAAGCAAACCCACTTTCCTTTCAGTATTTTGCTGCATTTGGCAGAAATCAGCTCATTCGGCCTGAAAATGCTTTTAAGCGCATAAAAACTTACACTATTGATTTCTGGCTAAATAAAAGCTGTTGCAATGATATTTCCATGCTGAACTGAGTTGTTCTGGCTCAAATATGAAGGCAAACCCACTTTCCTTTCAGTATTTTGCTGCATTTGGCAGAAACAGGCATATTTGCTCATTCGGCCTGAAAATGCTTTTAAGCGCATAAAAACTTACACTCTTGATTTCTGGCTAAATAAAAGCTGTTGCAATGATATTTCCGTGCTGAACTGAGTTGTTCTGGCTCAAATATGAAGGCAAACCCACTTTCCTTTCAGTATTTTGCTGCATTTGGCAGAAACAGGCATATTTGCTCATTCGGCCTGAAAATGCTTTTAAGCGCATAAAAACTTATACTCTTGATTTCTGGCTAAATAAAAGCTGTTGCAATGATATTTCCATGCTGAACTGAGTTGTTCTGGCTCAAATATGAAGGCAAACCCACTTTCCTTTCAGTATTTTGCTGCATTTGGCAGAAACAGGCATATTTGCTCATTCGGCCTGAAAATGCTTTTAAGCGCATAAAAACTTACACTCTTGATTTCTGGCTAAATAAAAGCTGTTGCAATGATATTTCCATGCTGAACTGAGTTGTTCTGGCTCAAATATGAAGGCAAACCCACTTTCCTTTCAGTATTTTGCTGCATTTGGCAGAAACAGGCATATTTGTTCATTCGGCCGGAAAATGCTTTTAAGCGCATAAAAACTTAGACTCTTGATTTCTGGCTAAATAAAAGCTGTTGCAATGATATTTCCATGCTGAACTAAGTTGTTCTGGCTCAAATATGAAGGCAAACCCACTTTCCTTTCAGTATTTTGCTGCATTTGGCAGAAATCAGCTCATTCGGCCTGAAAATGCTTTTAAGCGCATAAAAACTTACACTCTTGATTTCTGGCTAAATAAAAGCTGTTGCAATGATATTTCCGTGCTGAACTGAGTTGTTCTGGCTCAAATATGAAGGCAAACCCACTTTCCTTTCAGTATTTTGCTGCATTTGGCAGAAA
Organism: Channa argus; assembly: GCF_033026475.1. Lineage (NCBI taxonomy): Eukaryota > Metazoa > Chordata > Actinopteri > Anabantiformes > Channidae > Channa > Channa argus. Next base: position 22,803 of record NW_027125324.1, read on the forward strand.
CAGGCATATTTGCTCATTCGGCCTGAAAATGCTTTTAAGCGCATAAAAACTTACACTCTTGATTTCTGGCTAAATAAAAGCTGTTGCAATGATATTTCCATGCTGAACTGAGTTGTTCTGGCTCAAATATGAAGGCAAACCCACTTTCCTTTCAGTATTTTGCTGCATTTGGCAGAAACAGGCATATTTGCTCATTCGGCCTGAAAATGCTTTTAAGCGCATAAAAACTTACACTCTTGATTTCTGGCTAAATAAAAGCTGTTGCAATGATATTTCCATGCTGAACTGAGTTGTTCTGGCTCAAATATGAAGGCAAACCCACTTTCCTTTCAGTATTTTGCTGCATTTGGCAGAAACAGGCATATTTGCTCATTCGGCCTGAAAATGCTTTTAAGCGCATAAAAACTTACACTCTTGATTTCTGGCTAAATAAAAGCTGTTGCAATGATATTTCCATGCTGAACTGAGTTGTTCTGGCTCAAATATGAAGGCAAACCCACTTTCCTTTCAGTATTTTGCTGCATTTGGCAGAAACAGGCATATTTGCTCATTCGATCTGAAAATGCTTTTAAGCGCATAAAAACTTACACTCTTGATTTCTGGCTAAATAAAAGCTGTTGCAATGATATTTCCATGCTGAACTGAGTTGTTCTGGCTCAAATATGAAGGCAAACCCACTTTCCTTTCAGTATTTTGCTGCATTTGGCAGAAACAGGCATATTTGCTCATACGGCCTGAAAATGCTTTTAAGCGCATAAAAACTTACACTCTTGATTTCTGGCTAAATAAAAGCTGTTGCAATGATATTTCCATGCTGAACTGAGTTGTTCTGGCTCAAATATGAAGGCAAACCCACTTTCCTTTCAGTATTTTGCTGCATTTGGCAGAAACAGGCATATTTGCTCATTCGGCCTGAAAATGCTTTTAAGCGCATAAAAACTTACACTCTTGATTTCTGGCTAAATAAAAGCTGTTGCAATGATATTTCCATGCTGAACTGAGTTGTTCTGGCTCAAATATGAAGGCAAACCCACTTTCCTTTCAGTATTTTGCTGCATTTGGCAGAAACAGGCATATTTGCTCATTCGGCCTGAAAATGCTTTTAAGCGCATAAAAACTTACACTCTTGATTTCTGGCTAAATAAAAGCTGTTGCAATGATATTTCCATGCTGAACTGAGTTGTTCTGGCTCAAATATGAAGGCAAACCCACTTTCCTTTCAGTATTTTGCTGCATTTGGCAGAAACAGGCATATTTGCTCATACGGCCTGAAAATGCTTTTAAGCGCATAAAAACTTACACTCTTGATTTCTGGCTAAATAAAAGCTGTTGCAATGATATTTCCATGCTGAACTGAGTTGTTCTGGCTCAAATATGAAGGCAAACCCACTTTCCTTTCAGTATTTTGCTGCATTTGGCAGAAACAGGCATATTTGCTCATTCGGCCTGAAAATGCTTTTAAGCGCATAAAAACTTACACTCTTGATTTCTGGCTAAATAAAAGCTGTTGCAATGATATTTCCATGCTGAACTGAGTTGTTCTGGCTCAAATATGAAGGCAAACCCACTTTCCTTTCAGTATTTTGCTGCATTTGGCAGAAATCAGCTCATTCGGCCTGAAAATGCTTTTAAGCGCATAAAAACTTACACTCTTGATTTCTGGCTAAATAAAAGCTGTTGCAATGATATTTCCATGCTGAACTGAGTTGTTCTGGCTCAAATATGAAGGCAAACCCACTTTCCTTTCAGTATTTTGCTGCATTTGGCAGAAACAGGCATATTTGCTCATTCGGCCTGAAAATGCTTTTAAGCGCATAAAAACTTACACTCTTGATTTCTGGCTAAATAAAAGCTGTTGCAATGATATTTCCATGCTGAACTGAGTTGTTCTGGCTCAAATATGAAGGCAAACCCACTTTCCTTTCAGTATTTTGCTGCATTTGGCAGAAACAGGCATATTTGCTCATTCGGCCTGAAAATGCTTTTAAGCGCATAAAAACTTACACTCTTGATTTCTGGCTAAATAAAAGCTGTTGCAATGATATTTCCATTCTGAACTGAGTTGTTCTGGCTCAAATATGAAGGCAAACCCACTTTCCTTTCAGTATTTTGCTGCATTTGGCAGAAATCAGCTCATTCGGCCTGAAAATGCTTTTAAGCGCATAAAAACTTATACTCTTGATTTCTGGCTAAATAAAAGCTGTTGCAATGATATTTCCATGCTGAACTGAGTTGTTCTGGCTCAAATATGAAGGCAAACCCACTTTCCTTTCAGTATTTTGCTGCATTTGGCAGAAACAGGCATATTTGCTCATTCGGCCTGAAACTGCTTTTAAGCGCATAAAAACTTATACTCTTGATTTCTGGCTAAATAAAAGCTGTTGCAATGATATTTCCATGCTGAACTGAGTTGTTCTGGCTCAAATATGAAGGCAAACCCACTTTCCTTTCAGTATTTTGCTGCATTTGGCAGAAACAGGCATATTTGCTCATTCGGCCTGAAAATGCTTTTAAGCGCATAAAAAGTTACACTCTTGATTTCTGGCTAAATAAAAGCTGTTGCAATGATATTTCCATGCTGAACTGGGTTGTTCTGGCTCAAATATGAAGGCAAACCCACTTTCCTTTCAGTATTTTGCTGCATTTGGCAGAAACAGGCATATTTGCTCATTCGGCCTGAAAATGCTTTTAAGCGCATAAAAACGTACACTCTTGATTTCTGGCTAAATAAAAGCTGTTGCAATGATATTTCCATGCTGAACTGAGTTGTTCTGGCTCAAATATGAAGGCAAACCCACTTTCCTTTCAGTATTTTGCTGCATTTGGCAGAAACAGGCATATTTGCTCATTCGGCCTGAAAATGCTTTTAAGCGCATAAAAACGTACACTCTTGATTTCTGGCTAAATAAAAGCTGTTGCAATGATATTTCCATTCTGAACTGAGTTGTTCTGGCTCAAATATGAAGGCAAACCCACTTTCCTTTCAGTATTTTGCTGCATTTGGCAGAAATCAGCTCATTCGGCCTGAAAATGCTTTTAAGCGCATAAAAACTTATACTCTTGATTTCTGGCTAAATAAAAGCTGTTGCAATGATATTTCCATGCTGAACTGAGTTGTTCTGGCTCAAATATGAAGGCAAACCCACTTTCCTTTCAGTATTTTGCTGCATTTGGCAGAAACAGGCATATTTGCTCATTCGGCCTGAAAATGCTTTTAAGCGCATAAAAACTTATACTCTTGATTTCTGGCTAAATAAAAGCTGTTGCAATGATATTTCCATGCTGAACTGAGTTGTTCTGGCTCAAATATGAAGGCAAACCCACTTTCCTTTCAGTATTTTGCTGCATTTGGCAGAAACAGGCATATTTGCTCATTCGGCCTGAAAATGCTTTTAAGCGCATAAAAACTTACACTCTTGATTTCTGGCTAAATAAAAGCTGTTGCAATGATATTTCCATGCTGAACTGAGTTGTTCTGGCTCAAATATGAAGGCAAACCCACTTTCCTTTCAGTATTTTGCTGCATTTGGCAGAAACAGGCATATTTGCTCATTCGGCCTGAAAATGCTTTTAAGCGCATAAAAACGTACACTCTTGATTTCTGGCTAAATAAAAGCTGTTGCAATGATATTTCCATGCTGAACTGAGTTGTTCTGGCTCAAATATGAAGGCAAACCCACTTTCCTTTCAGTATTTTGCTGCATTTGGCAGAAACAGGCATATTTGCTCATTCGGCCTGAAAATGCTTTTAAGCGCATAAAAACGTACACTCTTGATTTCTGGCTAAATAAAAGCTGTTGCAATGATATTTCCATGCTGAACTGAGTTGTTCTGGCTCAAATATGAAGGCAAACCCACTTTCCTTTCAGTATTTTGCTGCATTTGGCAGAAATCAGCTCATTCGGCCTGAAAATGCTTTTAAGCGCATAAAAACTTACACTCTTGATTTCTGGCTAAATAAAAGCTGTTGCAATGATATTTCCATGCTGAACTGAGTTGTTCTGGCTCAAATATGAAGGCAAACCCACTTTCCTTTCAGTATTTTGCTGCATTTGGCAGAAATCAGCTCATTCGGCCTGAAAATGCTTTTAAGCGCATAAAAACTTACACTCTTGATTTCTGGCTAAATAAAAGCTGTTGCAATGATATTTCCATGCTGAACTGAGTTGTTCCTGCTCAAATATGAAGGCAAACCCACTTTCCTTTCAGTATTTTGCTGCATTTGGCAGAAACAGGCATATTTTCTCATTCGGCCTGAAAATGCTTTTAAGCGCATAAAAACTTACACTCTTGATTTCTGGCTAAATAAAAGCTGTTGCAATGATATTTCCATGCTGAACTGAGTTGTTCTGGCTCAAATATGAAGGCAAACCCACTTTCCTTTCAGTATTTTGCTGCATTTGGCAGAAACAGGCATATTTGCTCATTCGGCCTGAAAATGCTTTTAAGCGCATAAAAACTTACACTCTTGATTTCTGGCTAAATAAAAGCTGTTGCAATGATATTTCCATGCTGAACTGAGTTGTTCTGGCTCAAATATGAAGGCAAACCCACTTTCCTTTCAGTATTTTGCTGCATTTGGCAGAAACAGGCATATTTGCTCATTCGGCCTGAAAATGCTTTTAAGCGCATAAAAACTTACACTCTTGATTTCTGGCTAAATAAAAGCTGTTGCAATGATATTTCCATGCTGAACTGAGTTGTTCTGGGTCAAATATGAAGGCAAACCCACTTTCCTTTCAGTATTTTGCTGCATTTGGCAGAAACTGGCATATTTGCTCATTCGGCCTGAAAATGCTTTTAAGCGCATAAAAACTTACACTCTTGATTTCTGGCTAAATAAAAGCTGTTGCAATGATATTTCCATGCTGAACTGAGTTGTTCTGGCTCAAATATGAAGGCAAACCCACTTTCCTTTCAGTATTTTGCTGCATTTGGCAGAAACAGGCATATTTGCTCATTCGGCCTGAAAATGCTTTTAAGCGCATAAAAACTTACACTCTTGATTTCTGGCTAAATAAAAGCTGTTGCAATGATATTTCCATGCTGAACTGAGTTGTTCTGGCTCAAATATGAAGGCAAACCCACTTTCCTTTCAGTATTTTGCTGCATTTGGCAGAAACAGGCATATTTGCTCATTCGGCCTGAAAATGCTTTTAAGCGCATAAAAACTTACACTCTTGATTTCTGGCTAAATAAAAGCTGTTGCAATGATATTTCCATTCTGAACTGAGTTGTTCTGGCTCAAATATGAAGGCAAACCCACTTTCCTTTCAGTATTTTGCTGCATTTGGCAGAAACAGGCATATTTGCTCATTCGGCCTGAAAATGCTTTTAAGCGCATAAAAACTTACACTCTTGATTTCTGGCTAAATAAAAGCTGTTGCAATGATATTTCCATGCTGAACTGAGTTGTTCTGGCTCAAATATGAAGGCAAACCCACTTTCCTTTCAGTATTTTGCTGCATTTGGCAGAAATCAGCTCATTCGGCCTGAAAATGCTTTTAAGCGGATAAAAACTTACACTCTTGATTTCTGGCTAAATAAAAGCTGTTGCAATGATATTTCCATGCTGAACTGAGTTGTTCTGGCTCAAATATGAAGGCAAACCCACTTTCCTTTCAGTATTTTGCTGCATTTGGCAGAAACAGGCATAGTTGCTCATTCGGCCTGAAAATGCTTTTAAGCGCATAAAAACATACACTCTTGATTTCTGGCTAAATAAAAGCTGTTGCAATGATATTTCCATTCTGAACTGAGTTGTTCTGGCTCAAATATGAAGGCAAACCCACTTTCCTTTCAGTATTTTGCTGCATTTGGCAGAAACAGGCATATTTGCTCATTCGGCCTGAAAATGCTTTTAAGCGCATAAAAACTTACACTCTTGATTTCTGGCTAAATAAAAGCTGTTGCAATGATATTTCCATGCTGAACTGAGTTGTTCTGGCTCAAATATGAAGGCAAACCCACTTTCCTTTCAGTATTTTGCTGCATTTGGCAGAAACAGGCATATTTGCTCATTCGGCCTGAAAATGCTTTTAAGCGCATAAAAACTTACACTCTTGATTTCTGGCTAAATAAAAGCTGTTGCAATGATATTTCCATGCTGAACTGAGTTGTTCTGGCTCAAATATGAAGGCAAACCCACTTTCCTTTCAGTATTTTGCTGCATTTGGCAGAAACAGGCATATTTGCTCATTCGGCCTGAAAATGCTTTTAAGCGCATAAAAACTTACACTCTTGATTTCTGGCTAAATAAAAGCTGTTGCAATGATATTTCCATGCTGAACTGAGTTGTTCTGGCTCAAATATGAAGGCAAACCCACTTTCCTTTCAGTATTTTGCTGCATTTGGCAGAAACAGGCATATTTGCTCATTCGGCCTGAAAATGCTTTTAAGCGCATAAAAACTTACACTCTTGATTTCTGGCTAAATAAAAGCTGTTGCAATGATATTTCCATGCTGAACTGAGTTGTTCTGGCTCAAATATGAAGGCAAACCCACTTTCCTTTCAGTATTTTGCTGCATTTGGCAGAAACAGGCATATTTGCTCATTCGGCCTGAAAATGCTTTTAAGCGCATAAAAACTTACACTCTTGATTTCTGGCTAAATAAAAGCTGTTGCAATGATATTTCCATGCTGAACTGAGTTGTTCTGGCTCAAATATGAAGGCAAACCCACTTTCCTTTCAGTATTTTGCTGCATTTGGCAGAAATCAGCTCATTCGGCCTGAAAATGCTTTTAAGCGGATAAAAACTTACACTCTTGATTTCTGGCTAAATAAAAGCTGTTGCAATGATATTTCCATGCTGAACTGAGTTGTTCTGGCTCAAATATGAAGGCAAACCCACTTTCCTTTCAGTATTTTGCTGCATTTGGCAGAAACAGGCATAGTTGCTCATTCGGCCTGAAAATGCTTTTAAGCGCATAAAAACATACACTCTTGATTTCTGGCTAAATAAAAGCTGTTGCAATGATATTTCCATTCTGAACTGAGTTGTTCTGGCTCAAATATGAAGGCAAACCCACTTTCCTTTCAGTATTTTGCTGCATTTGGCAGAAACAGGCATATTTGCTCATTCGGCCTGAAAATGCTTTTAAGCGCATAAAAACTTACACTCTTGATTTCTGGCTAAATAAAAGCTGTTGCAATGATATTTCCATGCTGAACTGAGTTGTTCTGGCTCAAATATGAAGGCAAACCCACTTTCCTTTCAGTATTTTGCTGCATTTGGCAGAAACAGGCATATTTGCTCATTCGGCCTGAAAATGCTTTTAAGCGCATAAAAACTTACACTCTTGATTTCTGGCTAAATAAAAGCTGTTGCAATGATATTTCCATGCTGAACTGAGTTGTTCTGGCTCAAATATGAAGGCAAACCCACTTTCCTTTCAGTATTTTGCTGCATTTGGCAGAAACAGGCATATTTGCTCATTCGGCCTGAAAATGCTTTTAAGCGCATAAAAACTTACACTCTTGATTTCTGGCTAAATAAAAGCTGTTGCAATGATATTTCCATGCTGAACTGAGTTGTTCTGGCTCAAATATGAAGGCAAACCCACTTTCCTTTCAGTATTTTGCTGCATTTGGCAGAAACAGGCATATTTGCTCATTCGGCCTGAAAATGCTTTTAAGCGCATAAAAACTTACACTCTTGATTTCTGGCTAAATAAAAGCTGTTGCAATGATATTTCCATGCTGAACTGAGTTGTTCTGGCTCAAATATGAAGGCAAACCCACTTTCCTTTCAGTATTTTGCTGCATTTGGCAGAAACAGGCATATTTGCTCATTCGGCCTGAAAATGCTTTTAAGCGCATAAAAACTTACACTCTTGATTTCTGGCTAAATAAAAGCTGTTGCAATGATATTTCCATGCTGAACTGAGTTGTTCTGGCTCAAATATGAAGGCAAACCCACTTTCCTTTCAGTATTTTGCTGCATTTGGCAGAAACAGGCATATTTGCTCATTCGGCCAGAAAATGCTTTTAAGCGCATAAAAACTTACACTCTTGATTTCTGGCTAAATAAAAGCTGTTGCAATGATATTTCCATGCTGAACTGAGTTGTTCTGGCTCAAATATGAAGGCAAACCCACTTTCCTTTCAGTATTTTGCTGCATTTGGCAGAAACAGGCATATTTGCTCATTCGGCCTGAAAATGCTTTTAAGCGCATAAAAACTTACACTCTTGATTTCTGGCTAAATAAAAGCTGTTGCAATGATATTTCCATGCTGAACTGAGTTGTTCTGGCTCAAATATGAAGGCAAACCCACTTTCCTTTCAGTATTTTGCTGCATTTGGCAGAAATCAGCTCATTCGGCCTGAAAATGCTTTTAAGCACATAAAACCTTACACTCTTGATTTCTGGCTAAATAAAAGCTGTTGCAATGATATTTCCATGCTGAACTGAGTTGTTTTGGCTCAAATATGAAGGCAAACCCACTTTCCTTTCAGTATTTTGCTGCATTTGGCAGAAACAGGCATATTTGCTCATTCGGCCTGAAAATGCTTTTAAGCGCATAAAAACTTACACTCTTGATTTCTGGCTAAATAAAAGCTGTTGCAATGATATTTCCATGCTGAACTAAGTTGTTCTGGCTCAAATATGAAAGCAAACCCACTTTCCTTTCAGTATTTTGCTGCATTTGGCAGAAATCAGCTCATTCGGCCTGAAAATGCTTTTAAGCGCATAAAAAGTTACACTCTTGATTTCTGGCTAAATAAAAGCTGTTGCAATGATATTTACATGCTGAACTGAGTTGTTCTGGCTCAAATATGAAGGCAAACCCACTTTCCTTTCAGTATTTTGCTGCATTTGGCAGAAATCAGCTCATTCGGCCTGAAAATGCTTTTAAGCGCATAAACACTTACACTCTTGATTTCTGGCTAAATAAAAGCTGTTGCAATGATATTTCCATGCTGAACTGAGTTGTTCTGGCTCAAATATGAAGGCAAACCCACTTTCCTTTCAGTATTTTGCTGCATTTGGCAGAAACAGGCATATTTGCTCATTCGGCCTGAAAATGCTTTTAAGCGCATAAACACTTACACTCTTGATTTTTGGCTAAATAAAAGCTGTTGCAATGATATTTCCATGCTGAACTGAGTTGTTCTGGCTCAAATATGAAGGCAAACCCACTTTCCTTTCAGTATTTTGCTGCATTTGGCAGAAACAGGCATATTTGCTCATTCGGCCTGAAAATGCTTTTAAGCGCATAAAAACTTACACTCTTGATTTCTGGCTAAATAAAAGCTGTTGCAATGATATTTCCATGCTGAACTAAGTTGTTCTGGCTCAAATATGAAAGCAAACCCACTTTCCTTTCAGTATTTTGCTGCATTTGGCAGAAATCAGCTCATTCGGCCTGAAAATGCTTTTAAGCGCATAAAAACTTACACTCTTGATTTCTGGCTAAATAAAAGCTGTTGCAATGATATTTCCATGCTGAACTGAGTTGTTCTGGCTCAAATATGAAGGCAAACCCACTTTCCTTTCAGTATTTTGCTGCATTTGGCAGAAACAGGCATATTTGCTCATTCGGCCTGAAAATGCTTTTAAGCGCATAAAAACTTACACTCTTGATTTCTGGCTAAATAAAAGCTGTTGCAATGATATTTCCATGCTGAACTGAGTTGTTCTGGCTCAAATATGAAGGCAAACCCACTTTCCTTTCAGTATTTTGCTGCATTTGGCAGAAACAGGCATATTTGCTCTTTCGGCCTGAAAATGCTTTTAAGCGCATAAAAACTTACACTCTTGATTTCTGGCTAAATAAAAGCTGTTGCAATAATATTTCCATGCTGAACTGAGTTGTTCTGGCTCAAATATGAAGGCAAACCCACTTTCCTTTCAGTATTTTGCTGCATTTGGCAGAAACAGGCATATTTGCTCATTCGGCCTGAAAATGCTTTTAAGCACATAAAAACTTACACTCTTGATTTCTGGCTAAATAAAAGCTGTTGCAATGATATTTCCATGCTGAACTGAGTTGTTCTGGCTCAAATATGAAGGCAAACCCACTTTCCTTTCAGTATTTTGCTGCATTTGGCAGAAACAGGCATATTTCCTCATTCGGCCTGAAAATGCTTTTAAGCGCATAAAAACTTACACTCTTGATTTCTGGCTAAATAAAAGCTGTTGCAATGATATTTCCATGCTGAACTGAGTTGTTCTGGCTCAAATATGAAGGCAAACCCACTTTCCTTTCAGTATTTTGCTGCATTTGGCAGAAACAGGCATATTTGCTCATTCGGCCTGAAAATGCTTTTAAGCGCATAAAAACTTACACTCTTGATTTCTGGCTAAATAAAAGCTGTTGCAATGATATTTCCATGCTGAACTGAGTTGTTCTGGGTCAAATATGAAGGCAAACCCACTTTCCTTTCAGTATTTTGCTGCATTTGGCAGAAACTGGCATATTTGCTCAATCGGCCTGAAAATGCTTTTAAGCGCATAAAAACTTACACTCTTGATTTCTGGCTAAATAAAAGCTGTTGCAATGATATTTCCATGCTGAACTGAGTTGTTCTGGCTCAAATATGAAGGCAAACCCACTTTCCTTTCAGTATTTTGCTGCATTTGGCAGAAACAGGCATATTTGCTCATTCGGCCTGAAAATGCTTTTAAGCGCATAAAAACTTACACTCTTGATTTCTGGCTAAATAAAAGCTGTTGCAATGATATTTCCATGCTGAACTGAGTTGTTCTGGCTCAAATATGAAGGCAAACCCACTTTCCTTTCAGTATTTTGCTGCATTTGGCAGAAACAGGCATATTTGCTCATTCGGCCTGAAAATGCTTTTAAGCGCATAAAAACTTACACTCTTGATTTCTGGCTAAATAAAAGCTGTTGCAATGATATTTCCATTCTGAACTGAGTTGTTCTGGCTCAAATATGAAGGCAAACCCACTTTCCTTTCAGTATTTTGCTGCATTTGGCAGAAACAGGCATATTTGCTCATTCGGCCTGAAAATGCTTTTAAGCGCATAAAAACTTACACTCTTGATTTCTGGCTAAATAAAAGCTGTTGCAATGATATTTCCATGCTGAACTGAGTTGTTCTGGCTCAAATATGAAGGCAAACCCACTTTCCTTTCAGTATTTTGCTGCATTTGGCAGAAATCAGCTCATTCGGCCTGAAAATGCTTTTAAGCGCATAAAAACTTACACTCTTGATTTCTGGCTAAATAAAAGCTGTTGCAATGATATTTCCATGCTGAACTGAGTTGTTCTGGCTCAAATATGAAGGCAAACCCACTTTCCTTTCAGTATTTTGCTGCATTTGGCAGAAACAGGCATAGTTGCTCATTCGGCCTGAAAATGCTTTTAAGCGCATAAAAACATACACTCTTGATTTCTGGCTAAATAAAAGCTGTTGCAATGATATTTCCATTCTGAACTGAGTTGTTCTGGCTCAAATATGAAGGCAAACCCACTTTCCTTTCAGTATTTTGCTGCATTTGGCAGAAACAGGCATATTTGCTCATTCGGCCTGAAAATGCTTTTAAGCGCATAAAAACTTACACTCTTGATTTCTGGCTAAATAAAAGCTGTTGCAATGATATTTCCATGCTGAACTGAGTTGTTCTGGCTCAAATATGAAGGCAAACCCACTTTCCTTTCAGTATTTTGCTGCATTTGGCAGAAACAGGCATATTTGCTCATTCGGCCTGAAAATGCTTTTAAGCGCATAAAAACTTACACTCTTGATTTCTGGCTAAATAAAAGCTGTTGCAATGATATTTCCATGCTGAACTGAGTTGTTCTGGCTCAAATATGAAGGCAAACCCACTTTCCTTTCAGTATTTTGCTGCATTTGGCAGAAACAGGCATATTTGCTCATTCGGCCTGAAAATGCTTTTAAGCGCATAAAAACTTACACTCTTGATTTCTGGCTAAATAAAAGCTGTTGCAATGATATTTCCATGCTGAACTGAGTTGTTCTGGCTCAAATATGAAGGCAAACCCACTTTCCTTTCAGTATTTTGCTGCATTTGGCAGAAACAGGCATATTTGCTCATTCGGCCTGAAAATGCTTTTAAGCGCATAAAAACTTACACTCTTGATTTCTGGCTAAATAAAAGCTGTTGCAATGATATTTCCATGCTGAACTGAGTTGTTCTGGCTCAAATATGAAGGCAAACCCACTTTCCTTTCAGTATTTTGCTGCATTTGGCAGAAACAGGCATATTTGCTCATTCGGCCTGAAAATGCTTTTAAGCGCATAAAAACTTACACTCTTGATTTCTGGCTAAATAAAAGCTGTTGCAATGATATTTCCATGCTGAACTGAGTTGTTCTGGCTCAAATATGAAGGCAAACCCACTTTCCTTTCAGTATTTTGCTGCATTTGGCAGAAACAGGCATATTTGCTCATTCGGCCTGAAAATGCTTTTAAGCGCATAAAAACTTACACTCTTGATTTCTGGCTAAATAAAAGCTGTTGCAATGATATTTCCATGCTGAACTGAGTTATTCTGGCTCAAATATGAAGGCAAACCCACTTTCCTTTCAGTATTTTGCTGCATTTGGCAGAAACAGGCATATTTGCTCATTCGGCCAGAAAATGCTTTTAAGCGCATAAAAACTTACACTCTTGATTTCTGGCTAAATAAAAGCTGTTGCAATGATATTTCCATGCTGAACTGAGTTGTTCTGGCTCAAATATGAAGGCAAACCCACTTTCCTTTCAGTATTTTGCTGCATTTGGCAGAAACAGGCATATTTGCTCATTCGGCCTGAAAATGCTTTTAAGCGCATAAAAACTTACACTCTTGATTTCTGGCTAAATAAAAGCTGTTGCAATGATATTTCCATGCTGAACTGAGTTGTTCTGGCTCAAATATGAAGGCAAACCCACTTTCCTTTCAGTATTTTGCTGCATTTGGCAGAAATCAGCTCATTCGGCCTGAAAATGCTTTTAAGCACATAAAACCTTACACTCTTGATTTCTGGCTAAATAAAAGCTGTTGCAATGATATTTCCATGCTGAACTGAGTTGTTTTGGCTCAAATATGAAGGCAAACCCACTTTCCTTTCAGTATTTTGCTGCATTTGGCAGAAACAGGCATATTTGCTCATTCGGCCTGAAAATGCTTTTAAGCGCATAAAAACTTACACTCTTGATTTCTGGCTAAATAAAAGCTGTTGCAATGATATTTCCATGCTGAACTGAGTTGTTCTGGCTCAAATATGAAAGCAAACCCACTTTCCTTTCAGTATTTTGCTGCATTTGGCAGAAACAGGCATATTTGCTCATTCGGCCTGAAAATGCTTTTAAGCGCATAAAAACTTACACTCTTGATTTCTGGCTAAATAAAAGCTGTTGCAATGATATTTACATGCTGAACTGAGTTGTTCTGGCTCAAATATGAAGGCAAACCCACTTTCCTTTCAGTATTTTGCTGCATTTGGCAGAAACAGGCATATTTGCTCATTCGGCCTGAAAATGCTTTTAAGCGCATAAACACTTACACTCTTGATTTCTGGCTAAATAAAAGCTGTTGCAATGATATTTCCATGCTGAACTGAGTTGTTCTGGCTCAAATATGAAGGCAAACCCACTTTCCTTTCAGTATTTTGCTGCATTTGGCAGAAACAGGCATATTTGCTCATTCGGCCTGAAAATGCTTTTAAGCGCATAAACACTTACACTCTTGATTTTTGGCTAAATAAAAGCTGTTGCAATGATATTTCCATGCTGAACTGAGTTGTTCTGGCTCAAATATGAAGGCAAACCCACTTTCCTTTCAGTATTTTGCTGCATTTGGCAGAAACAGGCATATTTGCTCATTCGGCCTGAAAATGCTTTTAAGCGCATAAAAACTTACACTCTTGATTTCTGGCTAAATAAAAGCTGTTGCAATGATATTTCCATGCTGAACTAAGTTGTTCTGGCTCAAATATGAAAGCAAACCCACTTTCCTTTCAGTATTTTGCTGCATTTGGCAGAAATCAGCTCATTCGGCCTGAAAATGCTTTTAAGCGCATAAAAACTTACACTCTTGATTTCTGGCTAAATAAAAGCTGTTGCAATGATATTTCCATGCTGAACTGAGTTGTTCTGGCTCAAATATGAAGGCAAACCCACTTTCCTTTCAGTATTTTGCTGCATTTGGCAGAAACAGGCATATTTGCTCATTCGGCCTGAAAATGCTTTTAAGCGCATAAAAACTTACACTCTTGATTTCTGGCTAAATAAAAGCTGTTGCAATGATATTTCCATGCTGAACTGAGTTGTTCTGGCTCAAATATGAAGGCAAACCCACTTTCCTTTCAGTATTTTGCTGCATTTGGCAGAAATCAGCTCATTCGGCCTGAAAATGCTTTTAAGCGCATAAAAACTTAGACTCTTGATTTCTGGCTAAATAAAAGCTGTTGCAATGATATTTCCATGCTGAACTAAGTTGTTCTGGCTCAAATATGAAAGCAAACCCACTTTCCTTTCAGTATTTTGCTGCATTTGGCAGAAATCAGCTCATTCGGCCTGAAAATGCTTTTAAGCGCATAAAAACTTACACTCTTGATTTCTGGCTAAATAAAAGCTGTTGCAATGATATTTCCATGCTGAACTGAGTTGTTCTGGCTCAAATATGAAGGCAAACCCACTTTCCTTTCAGTATTTTGCTGCATTTGGCAGAAACAGGCATATTTGCTCATTCGGCCTGAAAATGCTTTTAAGCGCATAAAAACTTACACTCTTGATTTCTGGCTAAATAAAAGCTGTTGCAATGATATTTCCATGCTGAACTGAGTTGTTCTGGCTCAAATATGAAGGCAAACCCACTTTCCTTTCAGTATTTTGCTGCATTTGGCAGAAATCAGCTCATTCGGCCTGAAAATGCTTTTAAGCACATAAAACCTTACACTCTTGATTTCTGGCTAAATAAAAGCTGTTGCAATGATATTTCCATGCTGAACTGAGTTGTTTTGGCTCAAATATGAAGGCAAACCCACTTTCCTTTCAGTATTTTGCTGCATTTGGCAGAAACAGGCATATTTGCTCATTCGGCCTGAAAATGCTTTTAAGCGCATAAAAACTTACACTCTTGATTTCTGGCTAAATAAAAGCTGTTGCAATGATATTTCCATGCTGAACTAAGTTGTTCTGGCTCAAATATGAAAGCAAACCCACTTTCCTTTCAGTATTTTGCTGCATTTGGCAGAAATCAGCTCATTCGGCCTGAAAATGCTTTTAAGCGCATAAAAAGTTACACTCTTGATTTCTGGCTAAATAAAAGCTGTTGCAATGATATTTACATGCTGAACTGAGTTGTTCTGGCTCAAATATGAAGGCAAACCCACTTTCCTTTCAGTATTTTGCTGCATTTGGCAGAAATCAGCTCATTCGGCCTGAAAATGCTTTTAAGCGCATAAACACTTACACTCTTGATTTCTGGCTAAATAAAAGCTGTTGCAATGATATTTCCATGCTGAACTGAGTTGTTCTGGCTCAAATATGAAGGCAAACCCACTTTCCTTTCAGTATTTTGCTGCATTTGGCAGAAACAGGCATATTTGCTCATTCGGCCTGAAAATGCTTTTAAGCGCATAAACACTTACACTCTTGATTTTTGGCTAAATAAAAGCTGTTGCAATGATATTTCCATGCTGAACTGAGTTGTTCTGGCTCAAATATGAAGGCAAACCCACTTTCCTTTCAGTATTTTGCTGCATTTGGCAGAAACAGGCATATTTGCTCATTCGGCCTGAAAATGCTTTTAAGCGCATAAAAACTTACACTCTTGATTTCTGGCTAAATAAAAGCTGTTGCAATGATATTTCCATGCTGAACTAAGTTGTTCTGGCTCAAATATGAAAGCAAACCCACTTTCCTTTCAGTATTTTGCTGCATTTGGCAGAAATCAGCTCATTCGGCCTGAAAATGCTTTTAAGCGCATAAAAACTTACACTCTTGATTTCTGGCTAAATAAAAGCTGTTGCAATGATATTTCCATGCTGAACTGAGTTGTTCTGGCTCAAATATGAAGGCAAACCCACTTTCCTTTCAGTATTTTGCTGCATTTGGCAGAAATCAGCTCATTCGGCCTGAAAATGCTTTTAAGCGCATAAAAACTTACACTCTTGATTTCTGGCTAAATAAAAGCTGTTGCAATGATATTTCCATGCTGAACTGAGTTTTTCTGCATCAAATATGAAGGCAAACCCACTTTCCTTTCAGTATTTTGCTGCATTTGGCAGAAACAGGCATATTTGCTCATTCGGCCTGAAAATGCTTTTAAGCGCATAAAAACTTACACTCTTGATTTCTGGCTAAATAAAAGCTGTTGCAATGATATTTCCATGCTGAACTGAGTTGTTCTGGCTCAAATATGAAGGCAAACCCACTTTCCTTTCAGTATTTTGCTGCATTTGGCAGAAACAGGCATATTTGCTCTTTCGGCCTGAAAATGCTTTTAAGCGCATAAAAACTTACACTCTTGATTTCTGGCTAAATAAAAGCTGTTGCAATAATATTTCCATGCTGAACTGAGTTGTTCTGGCTCAAATATGAAGGCAAACCCACTTTCCTTTCAGTATTTTGCTGCATTTGGCAGAAACAGGCATATTTGCTCATTCGGCCTGAAAATGCTTTTAAGCACATAAAAACTTACACTCTTGATTTCTGGCTAAATAAAAGCTGTTGCAATGATATTTCCATGCTGAACTGAGTTGTTCTGGCTCAAATATGAAGGCAAACCCACTTTCCTTTCAGTATTTTGCTGCATTTGGCAGAAACAGGCATATTTGCTCATTCGGCCTGAAAATGCTTTTAAGCGCATAAAAACTTACACTCTTGATTTCTGGCTAAATAAAAGCTGTTGCAATGATATTTCCATGCTGAACTGAGTTGTTCTGGCTCAAATATGAAGGCAAACCCACTTTCCTTTCAGTATTTTGCTGCATTTGGCAGAAACAGGCATATTTGCTCATTCGGCCTGAAAATGCTTTTAAGCGCATAAAAACTTACACTCTTGATTTCTGGCTAAATAAAAGCTGTTGCAATGATATTTCCATGCTGAACTGAGTTGTTCTGGGTCAAATATGAAGGCAAACCCACTTTCCTTTCAGTATTTTGCTGCATTTGGCAGAAACTGGCATATTTGCTCATTCGGCCTGAAAATGCTTTTAAGCGCATAAAAACTTACACTCTTGATTTCTGGCTAAATAAAAGCTGTTGCAATGATATTTCCATGCTGAACTGAGTTGTTCTGGCTCAAATATGAAGGCAAACCCACTTTCCTTTCAGTATTTTGCTGCATTTGGCAGAAACAGGCATATTTGCTCATTCGGCCTGAAAATGCTTTTAAGCGCATAAAAACTTACACTCTTGATTTCTGGCTAAATAAAAGCTGTTGCAATGATATTTCCATGCTGAACTGAGTTGTTCTGGCTCAAATATGAAGGCAAACCCACTTTCCTTTCAGTATTTTGCTGCATTTGGCAGAAACAGGCATATTTGCTCATTCGGCCTGAAAATGCTTTTAAGCGCATAAAAACTTACACTCTTGATTTCTGGCTAAATAAAAGCTGTTGCAATGATATTTCCATTCTGAACTGAGTTGTTCTGGCTCAAATATGAAGGCAAACCCACTTTCCTTTCAGTATTTTGCTGCATTTGGCAGAAACAGGCATATTTGCTCATTCGGCCTGAAAATGCTTTTAAGCGCATAAAAACTTACACTCTTGATTTCTGGCTAAATAAAAGCTGTTGCAATGATATTTCCATGCTGAACTGAGTTGTTCTGGCTCAAATATGAAGGCAAACCCACTTTCCTTTCAGTATTTTGCTGCATTTGGCAGAAATCAGCTCATTCGGCCTGAAAATGCTTTTAAGCGCATAAAAACTTACACTCTTGATTTCTGGCTAAATAAAAGCTGTTGCAATGATATTTCCATGCTGAACTGAGTTGTTCTGGCTCAAATATGAAGGCAAACCCACTTTCCTTTCAGTATTTTGCTGCATTTGGCAGAAATCAGCTCATTCGGCCTGAAAATGCTTTTAAGCGCATAAAAACTTACACTCTTGATTTCTGGCTAAATAAAAGCTGTTGCAATGATATTTCCATGCTGAACTGAGTTGTTCTGGCTCAAATATGAAGGCAAACCCACTTTCCTTTCAGTATTTTGCTGCATTTGGCAGAAACAGGCATAGTTGCTCATTCGGCCTGAAAATGCTTTTAAGCGCATAAAAACATACACTCTTGATTTCTGGCTAAATAAAAGCTGTTGCAATGATATTTCCATTCTGAACTGAGTTGTTCTGGCTCAAATATGAAGGCAAACCCACTTTCCTTTCAGTATTTTGCTGCATTTGGCAGAAACAGGCATATTTGCTCATTCGGCCTGAAAATGCTTTTAAGCGCATAAAAACTTACACTCTTGATTTCTGGCTAAATAAAAGCTGTTGCAATGATATTTCCATGCTGAACTGAGTTGTTCTGGCTCAAATATGAAGGCAAACCCACTTTCCTTTCAGTATTTTGCTGCATTTGGCAGAAACAGGCATATTTGCTCATTCGGCCTGAAAATGCTTTTAAGCGCATAAAAACTTACACTCTTGATTTCTGGCTAAATAAAAGCTGTTGCAATGATATTTCCATGCTGAACTGAGTTGTTCTGGCTCAAATATGAAGGCAAACCCACTTTCCTTTCAGTATTTTGCTGCATTTGGCAGAAACAGGCATATTTGCTCATTCGGCCTGAAAATGCTTTTAAGCGCATAAAAACTTACACTCTTGATTTCTGGCTAAATAAAAGCTGTTGCAATGATATTTCCATGCTGAACTGAGTTGTTCTGGCTCAAATATGAAGGCAAACCCACTTTCCTTTCAGTATTTTGCTGCATTTGGCAGAAACAGGCATATTTGCTCATTCGGCCTGAAAATGCTTTTAAGCGCATAAAAACTTACACTCTTGATTTCTGGCTAAATAAAAGCTGTTGCAATGATATTTCCATGCTGAACTGAGTTGTTCTGGCTCAAATATGAAGGCAAACCCACTTTCCTTTCAGTATTTTGCTGCATTTGGCAGAAACAGGCATATTTGCTCATTCGGCCTGAAAATGCTTTTAAGCGCATAAAAACTTACACTCTTGATTTCTGGCTAAATAAAAGCTGTTGCAATGATATTTCCATGCTGAACTGAGTTGTTCTGGCTCAAATATGAAGGCAAACCCACTTTCCTTTCAGTATTTTGCTGCATTTGGCAGAAACAGGCATATTTGCTCATTCGGCCTGAAAATGCTTTTAAGCGCATAAAAACTTACACTCTTGATTTCTGGCTAAATAAAAGCTGTTGCAATGATATTTCCATGCTGAACTGAGTTATTCTGGCTCAAATATGAAGGCAAACCCACTTTCCTTTCAGTATTTTGCTGCATTTGGCAGAAACAGGCATATTTGCTCATTCGGCCAGAAAATGCTTTTAAGCGCATAAAAACTTACACTCTTGATTTCTGGCTAAATAAAAGCTGTTGCAATGATATTTCCATGCTGAACTGAGTTGTTCTGGCTCAAATATGAAGGCAAACCCACTTTCCTTTCAGTATTTTGCTGCATTTGGCAGAAACAGGCATATTTGCTCATTCGGCCTGAAAATGCTTTTAAGCGCATAAAAACTTACACTCTTGATTTCTGGCTAAATAAAAGCTGTTGCAATGATATTTCCATGCTGAACTGAGTTGTTCTGGCTCAAATATGAAGGCAAACCCACTTTCCTTTCAGTATTTTGCTGCATTTGGCAGAAATCAGCTCATTCGGCCTGAAAATGCTTTTAAGCACATAAAACCTTACACTCTTGATTTCTGGCTAAATAAAAGCTGTTGCAATGATATTTCCATGCTGAACTGAGTTGTTTTGGCTCAAATATGAAGGCAAACCCACTTTCCTTTCAGTATTTTGCTGCATTTGGCAGAAACAGGCATATTTGCTCATTCGGCCTGAAAATGCTTTTAAGCGCATAAAAACTTACACTCTTGATTTCTGGCTAAATAAAAGCTGTTGCAATGATATTTCCATGCTGAACTAAGTTGTTCTGGCTCAAATATGAAAGCAAACCCACTTTCCTTTCAGTATTTTGCTGCATTTGGCAGAAATCAGCTCATTCGGCCTGAAAATGCTTTTAAGCGCATAAAAAGTTACACTCTTGATTTCTGGCTAAATAAAAGCTGTTGCAATGATATTTACATGCTGAACTGAGTTGTTCTGGCTCAAATATGAAGGCAAACCCACTTTCCTTTCAGTATTTTGCTGCATTTGGCAGAAACAGGCATATTTGCTCATTCGGCCTGAAAATGCTTTTAAGCGCATAAACACTTACACTCTTGATTTCTGGCTAAATAAAAGCTGTTGCAATGATATTTCCATGCTGAACTGAGTTGTTCTGGCTCAAATATGAAGGCAAACCCACTTTCCTTTCAGTATTTTGCTGCATTTGGCAGAAACAGGCATATTTGCTCATTCGGCCTGAAAATGCTTTTAAGCGCATAAACACTTACACTCTTGATTTTTGGCTAAATAAAAGCTGTTGCAATGATATTTCCATGCTGAACTGAGTTGTTCTGGCTCAAATATGAAGGCAAACCCACTTTCCTTTCAGTATTTTGCTGCATTTGGCAGAAACAGGCATATTTGCTCATTCGGCCTGAAAATGCTTTTAAGCGCATAAAAACTTACACTCTTGATTTCTGGCTAAATAAAAGCTGTTGCAATGATATTTCCATGCTGAACTGAGTTGTTCTGGCTCAAATATGAAGGCAAACCCACTTTCCTTTCAGTATTTTGCTGCATTTGGCAGAAACAGGCATATTTGCTCATTCGGCCTGAAAATGCTTTTAAGCGCATAAAAACTTACACTCTTGATTTCTGGCTAAATAAAAGCTGTTGCAATGATATTTCCATGCTGAACTGAGTTGTTCTGGCTCAAATATGAAGGCAAACCCACTTTCCTTTCAGTATTTTGCTGCATTTGGCAGAAATCAGCTCATTCGGCCTGAAAATGCTTTTAAGCGCATAAAAACTTAGACTCTTGATTTCTGGCTAAATAAAAGCTGTTGCAATGATATTTCCATGCTGAACTAAGTTGTTCTGGCTCAAATATGAAAGCAAACCCACTTTCCTTTCAGTATTTTGCTGCATTTGGCAGAAATCAGCTCATTCGGCCTGAAAATGCTTTTAAGCGCATAAAAACTTACACTCTTGATTTCTGGCTAAATAAAAGCTGTTGCAATGATATTTCCATGCTGAACTGAGTTGTTCTGGCTCAAATATGAAGGCAAACCCACTTTCCTTTCAGTATTTTGCTGCATTTGGCAGAAACAGGCATATTTGCTCATTCGGCCTGAAAATGCTTTTAAGCGCATAAAAACTTACACTCTTGATTTCTGGCTAAATAAAAGCTGTTGCAATGATATTTCCATGCTGAACTGAGTTGTTCTGGCTCAAATATGAAGGCAAACCCACTTTCCTTTCAGTATTTTGCTGCATTTGGCAGAAACAGGCATATTTGCTCATTCGGCCTGAAAATGCTTTTAAGCGCATAAAAACTTACACTCTTGATTTCTGGCTAAATAAAAGCTGTTGCAATGATATTTCCATGCTGAACTGAGTTGTTCTGGCTCAAATATGAAGGCAAACCCACTTTCCTTTCAGTATTTTGCTGCATTTGGCAGAAACAGGCATATTTGCTCATACGGCCTGAAAATGCTTTTAAGCGCATAAAAACTTACACTCTTGATTTCTGGCTAAATAAAAGCTGTTGCAATGATATTTCCATGCTGAACTGAGTTGTTCTGGCTCAAATATGAAGGCAAACCCACTTTCCTTTCAGTATTTTGCTGCATTTGGCAGAAACAGGCATATTTGCTCATTCGGCCTGAAAATGCTTTTAAGCGCATAAAAACTTACACTCTTGATTTCTGGCTAAATAAAAGCTGTTGCAATGATATTTCCATGCTGAACTGAGTTATTCTGGCTCAAATATGAAGGCAAACCCACTTTCCTTTCAGTATTTTGCTGCATTTGGCAGAAACAGGCATATTTGCTCATTCGGCCAGAAAATGCTTTTAAGCGCATAAAAACTTACACTCTTGATTTCTGGCTAAATAAAAGCTGTTGCAATGATATTTCCATGCTGAACTGAGTTGTTCTGGCTCAAATATGAAGGCAAACCCACTTTCCTTTCAGTATTTTGCTGCATTTGGCAGAAACAGGCATATTTGCTCATTCGGCCTGAAAATGCTTTTAAGCGCATAAAAACTTACACTCTTGATTTCTGGCTAAATAAAAGCTGTTGCAATGATATTTCCATGCTGAACTGAGTTGTTCTGGCTCAAATATGAAGGCAAACCCACTTTCCTTTCAGTATTTTGCTGCATTTGGCAGAAATCAGCTCATTCGGCCTGAAAATGCTTTTAAGCACATAAAACCTTACACTCTTGATTTCTGGCTAAATAAAAGCTGTTGCAATGATATTTCCATGCTGAACTGAGTTGTTCTGGCTCAAATATGAAGGCAAACCCACTTTCCTTTCAGTATTTTGCTGCATTTGGCAGAAACAGGCATATTTGCTCATTCGGCCTGAAAATGCTTTTAAGCGCATAAAAACTTACACTCTTGATTTCTGGCTAAATAAAAGCTGTTGCAATGATATTTCCATGCTGAACTGAGTTGTTCTGGCTCAAATATGAAGGCAAACCCACTTTCCTTTCAGTATTTTGCTGCATTTGGCAGAAACAGGCATATTTGCTCATTCGGCCTGAAAATGCTTTTAAGCGCATAAAAACTTACACTCTTGATTTCTGGCTAAATAAAAGCTGTTGCAATGATATTTCCATGCTGAACTGAGTTGTTCTGGCTCAAATATGAAGGCAAACCCACTTTCCTTTCAGTATTTTGCTGCATTTGGCAGAAACAGGCATATTTGCTCATTCGGCCTGAAAATGCTTTTAAGCGCATAAAAACTTACACTCTTGATTTCTGGCTAAATAAAAGCTGTTGCAATGATATTTCCATGCTGAACTGAGTTGTTCTGGCTCAAATATGAAGGCAAACCCACTTTCCTTTCAGTATTTTGCTGCATTTGGCAGAAACAGGCATATTTGCTCATTCGGCCTGAAAATGCTTTTAAGCGCATAAAAACTTACACTCTTGATTTCTGGCTAAATAAAAGCTGTTGCAATGATATTTCCATGCTGAACTGAGTTGTTCTGGCTCAAATATGAAGGCAAACCCACTTTCCTTTCAGTATTTTGCTGCATTTGGCAGAAACAGGCATATTTGCTCATTCGGCCTGAAAATGCTTTTAAGCGCATAAAAACTTACACTCTTGATTTCTGGCTAAATAAAAGCTGTTGCAATGATATTTCCATGCTGAACTGAGTTGTTCTGGCTCAAATATGAAGGCAAACCCACTTTCCTTTCAGTATTTTGCTGCATTTGGCAGAAATCAGCTCATTCGGCCTGAAAATGCTTTTAAGCACATAAAACCTTACACTCTTGATTTCTGGCTAAATAAAAGCTGTTGCAATGATATTTCCATGCTGAACTGAGTTGTTCTGGCTCAAATATGAAGGCAAACCCACTTTCCTTTCAGTATTTTGCTGCATTTGGCAGAAACAGGCATATTTGCTCATTCGGCCTGAAAATGCTTTTAAGCGCATAAAAACTTACACTCTTGATTTCTGGCTAAATAAAAGCTGTTGCAATGATATTTCCATGCTGAACTAAGTTGTTCTGGCTCAAATATGAAAGCAAACCCACTTTCCTTTCAGTATTTTGCTGCATTTGGCAGAAATCAGCTCATTCGGCCTGAAAATGCTTTTAAGCGCATAAAAAGTTACACTCTTGATTTCTGGCTAAATAAAAGCTGTTGCAATGATATTTACATGCTGAACTGAGTTGTTCTGGCTCAAATATGAAGGCAAACCCACTTTCCTTTCAGTATTTTGCTGCATTTGGCAGAAACAGGCATATTTGCTCATTGGGCCTGAAAATGCTTTTAAGCGCATTAAAACTTACACTCT
The DNA here is from genome assembly GCF_033026475.1 of Channa argus. Taxonomy (NCBI): domain Eukaryota; kingdom Metazoa; phylum Chordata; class Actinopteri; order Anabantiformes; family Channidae; genus Channa; species Channa argus. The sequence continues at coordinate 46,830 of NW_027125324.1, forward strand.
TGATTTCTGGCTAAATAAAAGCTGTTGCAATGATATTTCCATGCTGAACTGAGTTGTTCTGGCTCAAATATGAAGGCAAACCCACTTTCCTTTCAGTGTTTTGCTGCATTTGGCAGAAACAGGCATATTTGCTCATTCGGCCTGAAAATGCTTTTATGCGCATAAAAACTTACACTCTTGATTTCTGGCTAAATAAAAGCTGTTGCAATGATATTTCCATGCTGAACTGAGTTGTTCTGGCTCAAATATGAAGGCAAACCCACTTTCCTTTCAGTATTTTGCTGCATTTGGCAGAAACAGGCATATTTGCTCATTCGGCCTGAAAATGCTTTTAAGCGCATAAACACTTACACTCTTGATTTTTGGCTAAATAAAAGCTGTTGCAATGATATTTCCATGCTGAACTGAGTTGTTCTGGCTCAAATATGAAGGCAAACCCACTTTCCTTTCAGTATTTTGCTGCATTTGGCAGAAACAGGCATATTTGCTCATTCGGCCTGAAAATGCTTTTAAGCGCATAAAAACTTACACTCTTGATTTCTGGCTAAATAAAAGCTGTTGCAATGATATTTCCATGCTGAACTAAGTTGTTCTGGCTCAAATATGAAAGCAAACCCACTTTCCTTTCAGTATTTTGCTGCATTTGGCAGAAATCAGCTCATTCGGCCTGAAAATGCTTTTAAGCGCATAAAAACTTACACTCTTGATTTCTGGCTAAATAAAAGCTGTTGCAATGATATTTCCATGCTGAACTGAGTTGTTCTGGCTCAAATATGAAGGCAAACCCACTTTCCTTTCAGTATTTTGCTGCATTTGGCAGAAATCAGCTCATTCGGCCTGAAAATGCTTTTAAGCGCATAAAAACTTAGACTCTTGATTTCTGGCTAAATAAAAGCTGTTGCAATGATATTTCCATGCTGAACTAAGTTGTTCTGGCTCAAATATGAAAGCAAACCCACTTTCCTTTCAGTATTTTGCTGCATTTGGCAGAAATCAGCTCATTCGGCCTGAAAATGCTTTTAAGCGCATAAAAACTTACACTCTTGATTTCTGGCTAAATAAAAGCTGTTGCAATGATATTTCCATGCTGAACTGAGTTGTTCTGGCTCAAATATGAAGGCAAACCCACTTTCCTTTCAGTATTTTGCTGCATTTGGCAGAAACAGGCATATTTGCTCATTCGGCCTGAAAATGCTTTTAAGCGCATAAAAAGTTACACTCTTGATTTCTGGCTAAATAAAAGCTGTTGCAATGATATTTCCATGCTGAACTAAGTTGTTCTGGCTCAAATATGAAAGCAAACCCACTTTCCTTTCAGTATTTTGCTGCATTTGGCAGAAATCAGCTCATTCGGCCTGAAAATGCTTTTAAGCGCATAAAAAGTTACACTCTTGATTTCTGGCTAAATAAAAGCTGTTGCAATGATATTTACATGCTGAACTGAGTTGTTCTGGCTCAAATATGAAGGCAAACCCACTTTCCTTTCAGTATTTTGCTGCATTTGGCAGAAACAGGCATATTTGCTCATTCGGCCTGAAAATGCTTTTAAGCGCATAAACACTTACACTCTTGATTTCTGGCTAAATAAAAGCTGTTGCAATGATATTTCCATGCTGAACTGAGTTGTTCTGGCTCAAATATGAAGGCAAACCCACTTTCCTTTCAGTATTTTGCTGCATTTGGCAGAAACAGGCATATTTGCTCATTCGGCCTGAAAATGCTTTTAAGCGCATAAACACTTACACTCTTGATTTTTGGCTAAATAAAAGCTGTTGCAATGATATTTCCATGCTGAACTGAGTTGTTCTGGCTCAAATATGAAGGCAAACCCACTTTCCTTTCAGTATTTTGCTGCATTTGGCAGAAACAGGCATATTTGCTCATTCGGCCTGAAAATGCTTTTAAGCGCATAAAAACTTACACTCTTGATTTCTGGCTAAATAAAAGCTGTTGCAATGATATTTCCATGCTGAACTAAGTTGTTCTGGCTCAAATATGAAAGCAAACCCACTTTCCTTTCAGTATTTTGCTGCATTTGGCAGAAATCAGCTCATTCGGCCTGAAAATGCTTTTAAGCGCATAAAAACTTACACTCTTGATTTCTGGCTAAATAAAAGCTGTTGCAATGATATTTCCATGCTGAACTGAGTTGTTCTGGCTCAAATATGAAGGCAAACCCACTTTCCTTTCAGTATTTTGCTGCATTTGATAGAAATCAGCTCATTCGGCCTGAAAATGCTTTTAAGCACATAAAAACTTACACTCTTGATTTCTGGCTAAATAAAAGCTGTTGCAATGATATTTCCATGCTGAACTGAGTTGTTCTGGCTCAAATATGAAGGCAAACCCACTTTCCTTTCAGTATTTTGCTGCATTTGGCAGAAACAGGCATATTTGCTCATTCGGCCTGAAAATGCTTTTAAGCGCATAAAAACTTAGACTCTTGATTTCTGGCTAAATAAAAGCTGTTGCAATGATATTTCCATGCTGAACTAAGTTGTTCTGGCTCAAATATGAAGGCAAACCCACTTTCCTTTCAGTATTTTGCTGCATTTGGCAGAAACAGGCATATTTGCTCATTCGGCCTGAAAATGCTTTTAAGCGCATAAAAACTTACACTCTTGATTTCTGGCTAAATAAAAGCTGTTGCAATGATATTACCATGCTGAACTAAGTTGTTCTGGCTCAAATATGAAGGCAAACCCACTTTCCTTTCAGTATTTTGCTGCATTTGGCAGAAACAGGCATATTTGCTCATTCGGCCTGAAAATGCTTTTAAGCGCATAAAAACTTACACTCTTGATTTCTGGCTAAATAAAAGCTGTTGCAATGATATTTCCATGCTGAACTGAGTTGTTCTGGCTCAAATATGAAGGCAAACCCACTTTCCTTTCAGTATTTTGCTGCATTTGGCAGAAACAGGCATATTTGCTCATTCGGCCTGAAAATGCTTTTAAGCGCATAAAAACTTACACTCTTGATTTCTGGCTAAATAAAAGCTGTTGCAATGATATTTCCATGCTGAACTGAGTTGTTCTGGCTCAAATATGAAGGCAAACCCACTTTCCTTTCAGTATTTTGCTGCATTTGGCAGAAACAGGCATATTTGCTCATTCGGCCTGAAAATGCTTTTAAGCGCATAAAAACTTACACTCTTGATTTCTGGCTAAATAAAAGCTGTTGCAATGATATTTCCATGCTGAACTGAGTTGTTCTGGCTCAAATATGAAGGCAAACCCACTTTCCTTTCAGTATTTTGCTGCATTTGGCAGAAACAGGCATATTTGCTCATTCGGCCTGAAAATGCTTTTAAGCGCATAAAAACTTACACTCTTGATTTCTGGCTAAATAAAAGCTGTTGCAATGATATTTCCATGCTGAACTGAGTTGTTCTGGCTCAAATATGAAGGCAAACCCACTTTCCTTTCAGTATTTTGCTGCATTTGGCAGAAATCAGCTCATTCGGCCTGAAAATGCTTTTAAGCGCATAAAAACTTACACTCTTGATTTCTGGCTAAATAAAAGCTGTTGCAATGATATTTCCATTCTGAACTGAGTTGTTCTGGCTCAAATATGAAGGCAAACCCACTTTCCTTTCAGTATTTTGCTGCATTTGGCAGAAACAGGCATATTTGCTCATTCGGCCTGAAAATGCTTTTAAGCGCATAAAAACTTACACTCTTGATTTCTGGCTAAATAAAAGCTGTTGCAATGATATTTCCATGCTGAACTGAGTTGTTCTGGCTCAAATATGAAGGCAAACCCACTTTCCTTTCAGTATTTTGCTGCATTTGGCAGAAACAGGCATATTTGCTCATTCGGCCTGAAAATGCTTTTAAGCGCATAAAAACTTACACTCTTGATTTCTGGCTAAATAAAAGCTGTTGCAATGATATTTCCATGCTGAACTGAGTTGTTCTGGCTCAAATATGAAGGCAAACCCACTTTCCTTTCAGTATTTTGCTGCATTTGGCAGAAACAGGCATATTTGCTCATTCGGCCTGAAAATGCTTTTAAGCGCATAAAAACTTACACTCTTGATTTCTGGCTAAATAAAAGCTGTTGCAATGATATTTCCATGCTGAACTGAGTTGTTCTGGCTCAAATATGAAGGCAAACCCACTTTCCTTTCAGTATTTTGCTGCATTTGGCAGAAACAGGCATATTTGCTCATTCGGCCTGAAAATGCTTTTAAGCGCATAAAAACTTACACTCTTGATTTCTGGCTAAATAAAAGCTGTTGCAATGATATTTCCATGCTGAACTGAGTTGTTCTGGCTCAAATATGAAGGCAAACCCACTTTCCTTTCAGTATTTTGCTGCATTTGGCAGAAACAGGCATATTTGCTCATTCGGCCTGAAAATGCTTTTAAGCGCATAAAAACTTACACTCTTGATTTCTGGCTAAATAAAAGCTGTTGCAATGATATTTCCATGCTGAACTGAGTTGTTCTGGCTCAAATATGAAGGCAAACCCACTTTCCTTTCAGTATTTTGCTGCATTTGGCAGAAACAGGCATATTTGCTCATTCGGCCTGAAAATGCTTTTAAGCGCATAAAAACTTACACTCTTGATTTCTGGCTAAATAAAAGCTGTTGCAATGATATTTCCATGCTGAACTGAGTTGTTCTGGCTCAAATATGAAGGCAAACCCACTTTCCTTTCAGTATTTTGCTGCATTTGGCAGAAACAGGCATATTTGCTCATTCGGCCTGAAAATGCTTTTAAGCGCATAAAAACTTACACTCTTGATTTCTGGCTAAATAAAAGCTGTTGCAATGATATTTCCATGCTGAACTGAGTTGTTCTGGCTCAAATATGAAGGCAAACCCACTTTCCTTTCAGTATTTTGCTGCATTTGGCAGAAACAGGCATATTTGCTCATTCGGCCTGAAAATGCTTTTAAGCGCATAAAAACTTACACTCTTGATTTCTGGCTAAATAAAAGCTGTTGCAATGATATTTCCATGCTGAACTGAGTTATTCTGGCTCAAATATGAAGGCAAACCCACTTTCCTTTCAGTATTTTGCTGCATTTGGCAGAAACAGGCATATTTGCTCATTCGGCCTGAAAATGCTTTTAAGCGCATAAAAACTTACACTCTTGATTTCTGGCTAAATAAAAGCTGTTGCAATGATATTTCCATGCTGAACTGAGTTGTTCTGGCTCAAATATGAAGGCAAACCCACTTTCCTTTCAGTATTTTGCTGCATTTGGCAGAAACAGGCATATTTGCTCATTCGGCCTGAAAATGCTTTTAAGCGCATAAAAACTTACACTCTTGATTTCTGGCTAAATAAAAGCTGTTGCAATGATATTTCCATGCTGAACTGAGTTGTTCTGGCTCAAATATGAAGGCAAACCCACTTTCCTTTCAGTATTTTGCTGCATTTGGCAGAAACAGGCATATTTGCTCATTCGGCCTGAAAATGCTTTTAAGCGCATAAAAACTTACACTCTTGATTTCTGGCTAAATAAAAGCTGTTGCAATGATATTTCCATGCTGAACTGAGTTGTTCTGGCTCAAATATGAAGGCAAACCCACTTTCCTTTCAGTATTTTGCTGCATTTGGCAGAAATCAGCTCATTCGGCCTGAAAATGCTTTTAAGCACATAAAACCTTACACTCTTGATTTCTGGCTAAATAAAAGCTGTTGCAATGATATTTCCATGCTGAACTGAGTTGTTCTGGCTCAAATATGAAGGCAAACCCACTTTCCTTTCAGTATTTTGCTGCATTTGGCAGAAACAGGCATATTTGCTCATTCGGCCTGAAAATGCTTTTAAGCGCATAAAAAGTTACACTCTTGATTTCTGGCTAAATAAAAGCTGTTGCAATGATATTTCCATGCTGAACTAAGTTGTTCTGGCTCAAATATGAAAGCAAACCCACTTTCCTTTCAGTATTTTGCTGCATTTGGCAGAAATCAGCTCATTCGGCCTGAAAATGCTTTTAAGCGCATAAAAAGTTACACTCTTGATTTCTGGCTAAATAAAAGCTGTTGCAATGATATTTACATGCTGAACTGAGTTTTTCTGGCTCAAATATGAAGGCAAACCCACTTTCCTTTCAGTATTTTGCTGCATTTGGCAGAAACAGGCATATTTGCTCATTCGGCCTGAAAATGCTTTTAAGCGCATAAACACTTACACTCTTGATTTCTGGCTAAATAAAAGCTGTTGCAATGATATTTCCATGCTGAACTGAGTTGTTCTGGCTCAAATATGAAGGCAAACCCACTTTCCTTTCAGTATTTTGCTGCATTTGGCAGAAACAGGCATATTTGCTCATTCGGCCTGAAAATGCTTTTAAGCGCATAAACACTTACACTCTTGATTTTTGGCTAAATAAAAGCTGTTGCAATGATATTTCCATGCTGAACTGAGTTGTTCTGGCTCAAATATGAAGGCAAACCCACTTTCCTTTCAGTATTTTGCTGCATTTGGCAGAAACAGGCATATTTGCTCATTCGGCCTGAAAATGCTTTTAAGCGCATAAAAACTTACACTCTTGATTTCTGGCTAAATAAAAGCTGTTGCAATGATATTTCCATGCTGAACTAAGTTGTTCTGGCTCAAATATGAAAGCAAACCCACTTTCCTTTCAGTATTTTGCTGCATTTGGCAGAAATCAGCTCATTCGGCCTGAAAATGCTTTTAAGCGCATAAAAACTTACACTCTTGATTTCTGGCTAAATAAAAGCTGTTGCAATGATATTTCCATGCTGAACTGAGTTGTTCTGGCTCAAATATGAAGGCAAACCCACTTTCCTTTCAGTATTTTGCTGCATTTGGCAGAAATCAGCTCATTCGGCCTGAAAATGCTTTTAAGCACATAAAACCTTACACTCTTGATTTCTGGCTAAATAAAAGCTGTTGCAATGATATTTCCATGCTGAACTGAGTTGTTCTGGCTCAAATATGAAGGCAAACCCACTTTCCTTTCAGTATTTTGCTGCATTTGGCAGAAACAGGCATATTTGCTCATTCGGCCTGAAAATGCTTTTAAGCGCATAAAAAGTTACACTCTTGATTTCTGGCTAAATAAAAGCTGTTGCAATGATATTTCCATGCTGAACTAAGTTGTTCTGGCTCAAATATGAAAGCAAACCCACTTTCCTTTCAGTATTTTGCTGCATTTGGCAGAAATCAGCTCATTCGGCCTGAAAATGCTTTTAAGCGCATAAAAACTTACACTCTTGATTTCTGGCTAAATAAAAGCTGTTGCAATGATATTTCCATGCTGAACTGAGTTGTTCTGGCTCAAATATGAAGGCAAACCCACTTTCCTTTCAGTATTTTACTGCATTTGGCAGAAACAGGCATATTTGCTCATTCGGCCTGAAAATGCTTTTAAGCGCATAAAAACTTACACTCTTGATTTCTGGCTAAATAAAAGCTGTTGCAATGATATTTCCATGCTGAACTGAGTTGTTCTGGCTCAAATATGAAGGCAAACCCACTTTCCTTTCAGTATTTTGCTGCATTTGGCAGAAACAGGCATATTTGCTCATTCGGCCTGAAAATGCTTTTAAGCGCATAAAAACTTACACTCTTGATTTCTGGCTAAATAAAAGCTGTTGCAATGATATTTCCATGCTGAACTGAGTTGTTCTGGCTCAAATATGAAGGCAAACCCACTTTCCTTTCAGTATTTTGCTGCATTTGGCAGAAACAGGCATATTTGCTCATTCGGCCTGAAAATGCTTTTAAGCGCATAAAAACTTACACTCTTGATTTCTGGCTAAATAAAAGCTGTTGCAATGATATTTCCATGCTGAACTGAGTTGTTCTGGCTCAAATATGAAGGCAAACCCACTTTCCTTTCAGTATTTTGCTGCATTTGGCAGAAATCAGCTCATTCGGCCTGAAAATGCTTTTAAGCGCATAAAAACTTACACTCTTGATTTCTGGCTAAATAAAAGCTGTTGCAATGATATTTCCATTCTGAACTGAGTTGTTCTGGCTCAAATATGAAGGCAAACCCACTTTCCTTTCAGTATTTTGCTGCATTTGGCAGAAACAGGCATATTTGCTCATTCGGCCTGAAAATGCTTTTAAGCGCATAAAAACTTACACTCTTGATTTCTGGCTAAATAAAAGCTGTTGCAATGATATTTCCATGCTGAACTGAGTTGTTCTGGCTCAAATATGAAGGCAAACCCACTTTCCTTTCAGTATTTTGCTGCATTTGGCAGAAACAGGCATATTTGCTCATTCGGCCTGAAAATGCTTTTAAGCGCATAAAAACTTACACTCTTGATTTCTGGCTAAATAAAAGCTGTTGCAATGATATTTCCATGCTGAACTGAGTTGTTCTGGCTCAAATATGAAGGCAAACCCACTTTCCTTTCAGTATTTTGCTGCATTTGGCAGAAACAGGCATATTTGCTCATTCGGCCTGAAAATGCTTTTAAGCGCATAAAAACTTACACTCTTGATTTCTGGCTAAATAAAAGCTGTTGCAATGATATTTCCATGCTGAACTGAGTTGTTCTGGCTCAAATATGAAGGCAAACCCACTTTCCTTTCAGTATTTTGCTGCATTTGGCAGAAACAGGCATATTTGCTCATTCGGCCTGAAAATGCTTTTAAGCGCATAAAAACTTACACTCTTGATTTCTGGCTAAATAAAAGCTGTTGCAATGATATTTCCATGCTGAACTGAGTTATTCTGGCTCAAATATGAAGGCAAACCCACTTTCCTTTCAGTATTTTGCTGCATTTGGCAGAAACAGGCATATTTGCTCATTCGGCCTGAAAATGCTTTTAAGCGCATAAAAACTTACACTCTTGATTTCTGGCTAAATAAAAGCTGTTGCAATGATATTTCCATGCTGAACTGAGTTGTTCTGGCTCAAATATGAAGGCAAACCCACTTTCCTTTCAGTATTTTGCTGCATTTGGCAGAAACAGGCATATTTGCTCATTCGGCCTGAAAATGCTTTTAAGCGCATAAAAACTTACACTCTTGATTTCTGGCTAAATAAAAGCTGTTGCAATGATATTTCCATGCTGAACTGAGTTGTTCTGGCTCAAATATGAAGGCAAACCCACTTTCCTTTCAGTATTTTGCTGCATTTGGCAGAAACAGGCATATTTGCTCATTCGGCCTGAAAATGCTTTTAAGCGCATAAAAACTTACACTCTTGATTTCTGGCTAAATAAAAGCTGTTGCAATGATATTTCCATGCTGAACTGAGTTGTTCTGGCTCAAATATGAAGGCAAACCCACTTTCCTTTCAGTATTTTGCTGCATTTGGCAGAAATCAGCTCATTCGGCCTGAAAATGCTTTTAAGCACATAAAACCTTACACTCTTGATTTCTGGCTAAATAAAAGCTGTTGCAATGATATTTCCATGCTGAACTGAGTTGTTCTGGCTCAAATATGAAGGCAAACCCACTTTCCTTTCAGTATTTTGCTGCATTTGGCAGAAACAGGCATATTTGCTCATTCGGCCTGAAAATGCTTTTAAGCGCATAAAAAGTTACACTCTTGATTTCTGGCTAAATAAAAGCTGTTGCAATGATATTTCCATGCTGAACTAAGTTGTTCTGGCTCAAATATGAAAGCAAACCCACTTTCCTTTCAGTATTTTGCTGCATTTGGCAGAAATCAGCTCATTCGGCCTGAAAATGCTTTTAAGCGCATAAAAAGTTACACTCTTGATTTCTGGCTAAATAAAAGCTGTTGCAATGATATTTACATGCTGAACTGAGTTTTTCTGGCTCAAATATGAAGGCAAACCCACTTTCCTTTCAGTATTTTGCTGCATTTGGCAGAAACAGGCATATTTGCTCATTCGGCCTGAAAATGCTTTTAAGCGCATAAACACTTACACTCTTGATTTCTGGCTAAATAAAAGCTGTTGCAATGATATTTCCATGCTGAACTGAGTTGTTCTGGCTCAAATATGAAGGCAAACCCACTTTCCTTTCAGTATTTTGCTGCATTTGGCAGAAACAGGCATATTTGCTCATTCGGCCTGAAAATGCTTTTAAGCGCATAAACACTTACACTCTTGATTTCTGGCTAAATAAAAGCTGTTGCAATGATATTTCCATGCTGAACTAAGTTGTTCTGGCTCAAATATGAAAGCAAACCCACTTTCCTTTCAGTATTTTGCTGCATTTGGCAGAAATCAGCTCATTCGGCCTGAAAATGCTTTTAAGCGCATAAAAAGTTACACTCTTGATTTCTGGCTAAATAAAAGCTGTTGCAATGATATTTACATGCTGAACTGAGTTTTTCTGGCTCAAATATGAAGGCAAACCCACTTTCCTTTCAGTATTTTGCTGCATTTGGCAGAAACAGGCATATTTGCTCATTCGGCCTGAAAATGCTTTTAAGCGCATAAACACTTACACTCTTGATTTCTGGCTAAATAAAAGCTGTTGCAATGATATTTCCATGCTGAACTGAGTTGTTCTGGCTCAAATATGAAGGCAAACCCACTTTCCTTTCAGTATTTTGCTGCATTTGGCAGAAACAGGCATATTTGCTCATTCGGCCTGAAAATGCTTTTAAGCGCATAAAAACTTACACTCTTGATTTCTGGCTAAATAAAAGCTGTTGCAATGATATTTCCATGCTGAACTAAGTTGTTCTGGCTCAAATATGAAAGCAAACCCACTTTCCTTTCAGTATTTTGCTGCATTTGGCAGAAATCAGCTCATTCGGCCTGAAAATGCTTTTAAGCGCATAAAAACTTACACTCTTGATTTCTGGCTAAATAAAAGCTGTTGCAATGATATTTCCATGCTGAACTGAGTTGTTCTGGCTCAAATATGAAGGCAAACCCACTTTCCTTTCAGTATTTTGCTGCATTTGGTAGAAATCAGCTCATTCGGCCTGAAAATGCTTTTAAGCACATAAAAACTTACACTCTTGATTTCTGGCTAAATAAAAGCTGTTGCAATGATATTTCCATGCTGAACTGAGTTGTTCTGGCTCAAATATGAAGGCAAACCCACTTTCCTTTCAGTATTTTGCTGCATTTGGCAGAAACAGGCATATTTGCTCATTCGGCCTGAAAATGCTTTTAAGCGCATAAAAACTTAGACTCTTGATTTCTGGCTAAATAAAAGCTGTTGCAATGATATTTCCATGCTGAACTAAGTTGTTCTGGCTCAAATATGAAAGCAAACCCACTTTCCTTTCAGTATTTTGCTGCATTTGGCAGAAATCAGCTCATTCGGCCTGAAAATGCTTTAAAGCGCATAAAAACTTACACTCTTGATTTCTGGCTAAATAAAAGCTGTTGCAATGATATTTCCATGCTGAACTGAGTTGTTCTGGCTCAAATATGAAGGCAAACCCACTTTCCTTTCAGTATTTTGCTGCATTTGGCAGAAACAGGCATATTTGCTCATTCGGCCTGAAAATGCTTTTAAGCGCATAAAAACTTACACTCTTGATTTCTGGCTAAATAAAAGCTGTTGCAATGATATTTCCATGCTGAACTGAGTTGTTCTGGCTCAAATATGAAGGCAAACCCACTTTCCTTTCAGTATTTTGCTGCATTTGGCAGAAACAGGCATATTTGCTCATTCGGCCTGAAAATGCTTTTAAGCGCATAAAAACTTACACTCTTGATTTCTGGCTAAATAAAAGCTGTTGCAATGATATTTCCATGCTGAACTGAGTTGTTCTGGCTCAAATATGAAGGCAAACCCACTTTCCTTTCAGTATTTTGCTGCATTTGGCAGAAACAGGCATATTTGCTCATTCGGCCTGAAAATGCTTTTAAGCGCATAAAAACTTACACTCTTGATTTCTGGCTAAATAAAAGCTGTTGCAATGATATTTCCATGCTGAACTGAGTTGTTCTGGCTCAAATATGAAGGCAAACCCACTTTGCTTTCAGTATTTTGCTGCATTTGGCAGAAACAGGCATATTTGCTCATTCGGCCTGAAAATGCTTTTAAGCGCATAAAAACTTACACTCTTGATTTCTGGCTAAATAAAAGCTGTTGCAATGATATTTCCATGCTGAACTGAGTTGTTCTGGCTCAAATATGAAGGCAAACCCACTTTCCTTTCAGTATTTTGCTGCATTTGGCAGAAATCAGCTCATTCGGCCTGAAAATGCTTTTAAGCGCATAAAAACTTACACTCTTGATTTCTGGCTAAATAAAAGCTGTTGCAATGATATTTCCATTCTGAACTGAGTTGTTCTGGCTCAAATATGAAGGCAAACCCACTTTCCTTTCAGTATTTTGCTGCATTTGGCAGAAACAGGCATATTTGCTCATTCGGCCTGAAAATGCTTTTAAGCGCATAAAAACTTACACTCTTGATTTCTGGCTAAATAAAAGCTGTTGCAATGATATTTCCATGCTGAACTGAGTTGTTCTGGCTCAAATATGAAGGCAAACCCACTTTCCTTTCAGTATTTTGCTGCATTTGGCAGAAACAGGCATATTTGCTCATTCGGCCTGAAAATGCTTTTAAGCGCATAAAAACTTACACTCTTGATTTCTGGCTAAATAAAAGCTGTTGCAATGATATTTCCATGCTGAACTAAGTTGTTCTGGCTCAAATATGAAAGCAAACCCACTTTCCTTTCAGTATTTTGCTGCATTTGGCAGAAATCAGCTCATTCGGCCTGAAAATGCTTTTAAGCGCATAAAAAGTTACACTCTTGATTTCTGGCTAAATAAAAGCTGTTGCAATGATATTTACATGCTGAACTGAGTTTTTCTGGCTCAAATATGAAGGCAAACCCACTTTCCTTTCAGTATTTTGCTGCATTTGGCAGAAACAGGCATATTTGCTCATTCGGCCTGAAAATGCTTTTAAGCGCATAAACACTTACACTCTTGATTTCTGGCTAAATAAAAGCTGTTGCAATGATATTTCCATGCTGAACTGAGTTGTTCTGGCTCAAATATGAAGGCAAACCCACTTTCCTTTCAGTATTTTGCTGCATTTGGCAGAAACAGGCATATTTGCTCATTCGGCCTGAAAATGCTTTTAAGCGCATAAACACTTACACTCTTGATTTCTGGCTAAATAAAAGCTGTTGCAATGATATTTCCATGCTGAACTAAGTTGTTCTGGCTCAAATATGAAAGCAAACCCACTTTCCTTTCAGTATTTTGCTGCATTTGGCAGAAATCAGCTCATTCGGCCTGAAAATGCTTTTAAGCGCATAAAAAGTTACACTCTTGATTTCTGGCTAAATAAAAGCTGTTGCAATGATATTTACATGCTGAACTGAGTTTTTCTGGCTCAAATATGAAGGCAAACCCACTTTCCTTTCAGTATTTTGCTGCATTTGGCAGAAACAGGCATATTTGCTCATTCGGCCTGAAAATGCTTTTAAGCGCATAAACACTTACACTCTTGATTTCTGGCTAAATAAAAGCTGTTGCAATGATATTTCCATGCTGAACTGAGTTGTTCTGGCTCAAATATGAAGGCAAACCCACTTTCCTTTCAGTATTTTGCTGCATTTGGCAGAAACAGGCATATTTGCTCATTCGGCCTGAAAATGCTTTTAAGCGCATAAAAACTTACACTCTTGATTTCTGGCTAAATAAAAGCTGTTGCAATGATATTTCCATGCTGAACTAAGTTGTTCTGGCTCAAATATGAAAGCAAACCCACTTTCCTTTCAGTATTTTGCTGCATTTGGCAGAAATCAGCTCATTCGGCCTGAAAATGCTTTTAAGCGCATAAAAACTTACACTCTTGATTTCTGGCTAAATAAAAGCTGTTGCAATGATATTTCCATGCTGAACTGAGTTGTTCTGGCTCAAATATGAAGGCAAACCCACTTTCCTTTCAGTATTTTGCTGCATTTGGTAGAAATCAGCTCATTCGGCCTGAAAATGCTTTTAAGCACATAAAAACTTACACTCTTGATTTCTGGCTAAATAAAAGCTGTTGCAATGATATTTCCATGCTGAACTGAGTTGTTCTGGCTCAAATATGAAGGCAAACCCACTTTCCTTTCAGTATTTTGCTGCATTTGGCAGAAACAGGCATATTTGCTCATTCGGCCTGAAAATGCTTTTAAGCGCATAAAAACTTAGACTCTTGATTTCTGGCTAAATAAAAGCTGTTGCAATGATATTTCCATGCTGAACTAAGTTGTTCTGGCTCAAATATGAAAGCAAACCCACTTTCCTTTCAGTATTTTGCTGCATTTGGCAGAAATCAGCTCATTCGGCCTGAAAATGCTTTTAAGCGCATAAAAACTTACACTCTTGATTTCTGGCTAAATAAAAGCTGTTGCAATGATATTTCCATGCTGAACTGAGTTGTTCTGGCTCAAATATGAAGGCAAACCCACTTTCCTTTCAGTATTTTGCTGCATTTGGCAGAAACAGGCATATTTGCTCATTCGGCCTGAAAATGCTTTTAAGCGCATAAAAACTTACACTCTTGATTTCTGGCTAAATAAAAGCTGTTGCAATGATATTTCCATGCTGAACTGAGTTGTTCTGGCTCAAATATGAAGGCAAACCCACTTTCCTTTCAGTATTTTGCTGCATTTGGCAGAAACAGGCATATTTGCTCATTCGGCCTGAAAATGCTTTTAAGCGCATAAAAACTTACACTCTTGATTTCTGGCTAAATAAAAGCTGTTGCAATGATATTTCCATGCTGAACTGAGTTGTTCTGGCTCAAATATGAAGGCAAACCCACTTTCCTTTCAGTATTTTGCTGCATTTGGCAGAAACAGGCATATTTGCTCATTCGGCCTGAAAATGCTTTTAAGCGCATAAAAACTTACACTCTTGATTTCTGGCTAAATAAAAGCTGTTGCAATGATATTTCCATGCTGAACTGAGTTGTTCTGGCTCAAATATGAAGGCAAACCCACTTTGCTTTCAGTATTTTGCTGCATTTGGCAGAAACAGGCATATTTGCTCATTCGGCCTGAAAATGCTTTTAAGCGCATAAAAACTTACACTCTTGATTTCTGGCTAAATAAAAGCTGTTGCAATGATATTTCCATGCTGAACTGAGTTGTTCTGGCTCAAATATGAAGGCAAACCCACTTTCCTTTCAGTATTTTGCTGCATTTGGCAGAAATCAGCTCATTCGGCCTGAAAATGCTTTTAAGCGCATAAAAACTTACACTCTTGATTTCTGGCTAAATAAAAGCTGTTGCAATGATATTTCCATTCTGAACTGAGTTGTTCTGGCTCAAATATGAAGGCAAACCCACTTTCCTTTCAGTATTTTGCTGCATTTGGCAGAAACAGGCATATTTGCTCATTCGGCCTGAAAATGCTTTTAAGCGCATAAAAACTTACACTCTTGATTTCTGGCTAAATAAAAGCTGTTGCAATGATATTTCCATGCTGAACTGAGTTGTTCTGGCTCAAATATGAAGGCAAACCCACTTTCCTTTCAGTATTTTGCTGCATTTGGCAGAAACAGGCATATTTGCTCATTCGGCCTGAAAATGCTTTTAAGCGCATAAAAACTTACACTCTTGATTTCTGGCTAAATAAAAGCTGTTGCAATGATATTTCCATGCTGAACTGAGTTGTTCTGGCTCAAATATGAAGGCAAACCCACTTTCCTTTCAGTATTTTGCTGCATTTGGCAGAAACAGGCATATTTGCTCATTCGGCCTGAAAATGCTTTTAAGCGCATAAAAACTTACACTCTTGATTTCTGGCTAAATAAAAGCTGTTGCAATGATATTTCCATGCTGAACTGAGTTGTTCTGGCTCAAATATGAAGGCAAACCCACTTTCCTTTCAGTATTTTGCTGCATTTGGCAGAAACAGGCATATTTGCTCATTCGGCCTGAAAATGCTTTTAAGCGCATAAAAACTTACACTCTTGATTTCTGGCTAAATAAAAGCTGTTGCAATGATATTTCCATGCTGAACTGAGTTGTTCTGGCTCAAATATGAAGGCAAACCCACTTTCCTTTCAGTATTTTGCTGCATTTGGCAGAAACAGGCATATTTGCTCATTCGGCCTGAAAATGCTTTTAAGCGCATAAAAACTTACACTCTTGATTTCTGGCTAAATAAAAGCTGTTGCAATGATATTTCCATGCTGAACTGAGTTGTTCTGGCTCAAATATGAAGGCAAACCCACTTTCCTTTCAGTATTTTGCTGCATTTGGCAGAAACAGGCATATTTGCTCATTCGGCCTGAAAATGCTTTTAAGCGCATAAAAACTTACACTCTTGATTTCTGGCTAAATAAAAGCTGTTGCAATGATATTTCCATGCTGAACTGAGTTGTTCTGGCTCAAATATGAAGGCAAACCCACTTTCCTTTCAGTATTTTGCTGCATTTGGCAGAAACAGGCATATTTGCTCATTCGGCCTGAAAATCCTTTTAAGCGCATAAAAACTTACACTCTTGATTTCTGGCTAAATAAAAGCTGTTGCAATGATATTTCCATGCTGAACTGAGTTGTTCTGGCTCAAATATGAAGGCAAACCCACTTTCCTTTCAGTATTTTGCTGCATTTGGCAGAAACAGGCATATTTGCTCATTCGGCCTGAAAATGCTTTTAAGCGCATAAAAACTTACACTCTTGATTTCTGGCTAAATAAAAGCTGTTGCAATGATATTTCCATGCTGAACTGAGTTATTCTGGCTCAAATATGAAGGCAAACCCACTTTCCTTTCAGTATTTTGCTGCATTTGGCAGAAACAGGCATATTTGCTCATTCGGCCTGAAAATGCTTTTAAGCGCATAAAAACTTACACTCTTGATTTCTGGCTAAATAAAAGCTGTTGCAATGATATTTCCATGCTGAACTGAGTTGTTCTGGCTCAAATATGAAGGCAAACCCACTTTCCTTTCAGTATTTTGCTGCATTTGGCAGAAACAGGCATATTTGCTCATTCGGCCTGAAAATGCTTTTAAGCGCATAAAAACTTACACTCTTGATTTCTGGCTAAATAAAAGCTGTTGCAATGATATTTCCATGCTGAACTGAGTTGTTCTGGCTCAAATATGAAGGCAAACCCACTTTCCTTTCAGTATTTTGCTGCATTTGGCAGAAATCAGCTCATTCGGCCTGAAAATGCTTTTAAGCGCATAAAAACTTACACTCTTGATTTCTGGCTAAATAAAAGCTGTTGCAATGATATTTCCATGCTGAACTGAGTTGTTCTGGCTCAAATATGAAGGCAAACCCACTTTCCTTTCAGTATTTTGCTGCATTTGGCAGAAACAGGCATATTTGCTCATTCGGCCTGAAAATGCTTTTAAGCGCATAAAAACTTAGACTCTTGATTTCTGGCTAAATAAAAGCTGTTGCAATGATATTTCCATGCTGAACTAAGTTGTTCTGGCTCAAATATGAAAGCAAACCCACTTTCCTTTCAGTATTTTGCTGCATTTGGCAGAAATCAGCTCATTCGGCCTGAAAATGCTTTTAAGCGCATAAAAACTTACACTCTTGATTTCTGGCTAAATAAAAGCTGTTGCAATGATATTTCCATGCTGAACTGAGTTGTTCTGGCTCAAATATGAAGGCAAACCCACTTTCCTTTCAGTATTTTGCTGCATTTGGCAGAAACAGGCATATTTGCTCATTCGGCCTGAAAATGCTTTTAAGCGCATAAAAACTTACACTCTTGATTTCTGGCTAAATAAAAGCTGTTGCAATGATATTTCCATGCTGAACTGAGTTGTTCTGGCTCAAATATGAAGGCAAACCCACTTTCCTTTCAGTATTTTGCTGCATTTGGCAGAAACAGGCATATTTGCTCATTCGGCCTGAAAATGCTTTTAAGCGCATAAAAACTTACACTCTTGATTTCTGGCTAAATAAAAGCTGTTGCAATGATATTTCCATGCTGAACTGAGTTGTTCTGGCTCAAATATGAAGGCAAACCCACTTTCCTTTCAGTATTTTGCTGCATTTGGCAGAAACAGGCATATTTGCTCATTCGGCCTGAAAATGCTTTTAAGCGCATAAAAACTTACACTCTTGATTTCTGGCTAAATAAAAGCTGTTGCAATGATATTTCCATGCTGAACTGAGTTGTTCTGGCTCAAATATGAAGGCAAACCCACTTTCCTTTCAGTATTTTGCTGCATTTGGCAGAAACAGGCATATTTGCTCATTCGGCCTGAAAATGCTTTTAAGCGCATAAAAACTTACACTCTTGATTTCTGGCTAAATAAAAGCTGTTGCAATGATATTTCCATGCTGAACTGAGTTGTTCTGGCTCAAATATGAAGGCAAACCCACTTTCCTTTCAGTATTTTGCTGCATTTGGCAGAAACAGGCATATTTGCTCATTCGGCCTGAAAATGCTTTTAAGCGCATAAAAACTTACACTCTTGATTTCTGGCTAAATAAAAGCTGTTGCAATGATATTTCCATGCTGAACTGAGTTGTTCTGGCTCAAATATGAAGGCAAACCCACTTTCCTTTCAGTATTTTGCTGCATTTGGCAGAAATCAGCTCATTCGGCCTGAAAATGCTTTTAAGCGCATAAAAACTTACACTCTTGATTTCTGGCTAAATAAAAGCTGTTGCAATGATATTTCCATTCTGAACTGAGTTGTTCTGGCTCAAATATGAAGGCAAACCCACTTTCCTTTCAGTATTTTGCTGCATTTGGCAGAAACAGGCATATTTGCTCATTCGGCCTGAAAATGCTTTTAAGCGCATAAAAACTTACACTCTTGATTTCTGGCTAAATAAAAGCTGTTGCAATGATATTTCCATGCTGAACTGAGTTGTTCTGGCTCAAATATGAAGGCAAACCCACTTTCCTTTCAGTATTTTGCTGCATTTGGCAGAAACAGGCATATTTGCTCATTCGGCCTGAAAATGCTTTTAAGCGCATAAAAACTTACACTCTTGATTTCTGGCTAAATAAAAGCTGTTGCAATGATATTTCCATGCTGAACTGAGTTGTTCTGGCTCAAATATGAAGGCAAACCCACTTTCCTTTCAGTATTTTGCTGCATTTGGCAGAAACAGGCATATTTGCTCATTCGGCCTGAAAATGCTTTTAAGCGCATAAAAACTTACACTCTTGATTTCTGGCTAAATAAAAGCTGTTGCAATGATATTTCCATGCTGAACTGAGTTGTTCTGGCTCAAATATGAAGGCAAACCCACTTTCCTTTCAGTATTTTGCTGCATTTGGCAGAAACAGGCATATTTGCTCATTCGGCCTGAAAATGCTTTTAAGCGCATAAAAACTTACACTCTTGATTTCTGGCTAAATAAAAGCTGTTGCAATGATATTTCCATGCTGAACTGAGTTGTTCTGGCTCAAATATGAAGGCAAACCCACTTTCCTTTCAGTATTTTGCTGCATTTGGCAGAAACAGGCATATTTGCTCATTCGGCCTGAAAATGCTTTTAAGCGCATAAAAACTTACACTCTTGATTTCTGGCTAAATAAAAGCTGTTGCAATGATATTTCCATGCTGAACTGAGTTGTTCTGGCTCAAATATGAAGGCAAACCCACTTTCCTTTCAGTATTTTGCTGCATTTGGCAGAAACAGGCATATTTGCTCATTCGGCCTGAAAATGCTTTTAAGCGCATAAAAACTTACACTCTTGATTTCTGGCTAAATAAAAGCTGTTGCAATGATATTTCCATGCTGAACTGAGTTGTTCTGGCTCAAATATGAAGGCAAACCCACTTTCCTTTCAGTATTTTGCTGCATTTGGCAGAAACAGGCATATTTGCTCATTCGGCCTGAAAATGCTTTTAAGCGCATAAAAACTTACACTCTTGATTTCTGGCTAAATAAAAGCTGTTGCAATGATATTTCCATGCTGAACTGAGTTGTTCTGGCTCAAATATGAAGGCAAACCCACTTTCCTTTCAGTATTTTGCTGCATTTGGCAGAAACAGGCATATTTGCTCATTCGGCCTGAAAATGCTTTTAAGCGCATAAAAACTTACACTCTTGATTTCTGGCTAAATAAAAGCTGTTGCAATGATATTTCCATGCTGAACTGAGTTATTCTGGCTCAAATATGAAGGCAAACCCACTTTCCTTTCAGTATTTTGCTGCATTTGGCAGAAACAGGCATATTTGCTCATTCGGCCTGAAAATGCTTTTAAGCGCATAAAAACTTACACTCTTGATTTCTGGCTAAATAAAAGCTGTTGCAATGATATTTCCATGCTGAACTGAGTTGTTCTGGCTCAAATATGAAGGCAAACCCACTTTCCTTTCAGTATTTTGCTGCATTTGGCAGAAACAGGCATATTTGCTCATTCGGCCTGAAAATGCTTTTAAGCGGATAAAAACTTACACTCTTGATTTCTGGCTAAATAAAAGCTGTTGCAATGATATTTCCATGCTGAACTGAGTTGTTCTGGCTCAAATATGAAGGCAAACCCACTTTCCTTTCAGTATTTTGCTGCATTTGGCAGAAACAGGCATATTTGCTCATTCGGCCTGAAAATGCTTTTAAGCGCATAAAAACTTACACTCTTGATTTCTGGCTAAATAAAAGCTGTTGCAATGATATTTCCATGCTGAACTGAGTTGTTCTGGCTCAAATATGAAGGCAAACCCACTTTCCTTTCAGTATTTTGCTGCATTTGGCAGAAACAGGCATATTTTCTCATTCGGCCTGAAAATGCTTTTAAGCGCATAAAAACTTACACTCTTGATTTCTGGCTAAATAAAAGCTGTTGCAATGATATTTCCATGCTGAACTGAGTTTTTCTGGCTCAAATATGAAGGCAAACCCACTTTCCTTTCAGTATTTTGCTGCATTTGGCAGAAATCAGCTCATTCGGCCTGAAAATGCTTTTAAGCACATAAAACCTTACACTCTTGATTTCTGGCTAAATAAAAGCTGTTGCAATGATATTTCCATGCTGAACTGAGTTGTTCTGGCTCAAATATGAAGGCAAACCCACTTTCCTTTCAGTATTTTGCTGCATTTGGCAGAAACAGGCATATTTGCTCATTCGGCCTGAAAATGCTTTTAAGCGCATAAAAAGTTACACTCTTGATTTCTGGCTAAATAAAAGCTGTTGCAATGATATTTCCATGCTGAACTAAGTTGTTCTGGCTCAAATATGAAAACAAACCCACTTTCCTTTCAGTATTTTGCTGCATTTGGCAGAAATCAGCTCATTCGGCCTGAAAATGCTTTTAAGCGCATAAAAAGTTACACTCTTGATTTCTGGCTAAATAAAAGCTGTTGCAATGATATTTACATGCTGAACTGAGTTGTTCTGGCTCAAATATGAAGGCAAACCCACTTTCCTTTCAGTATTTTGCTGCATTTGGCAGAAACAGGCATATTTGCTCATTCGGCCTGAAAATGCTTTTAAGCGCATAAAAAGTTACACTCTTGATTTCTGGCTAAATAAAAGCTGTTGCAATGATATTTCCATGCTGAACTGAGTTGTTCTGGCTCAAATATGAAGGCAAACCCACTTTCCTTTCAGTATTTTGCTGCATTTGGCAGAAATCAGCTCATTCGGCCTGAAAATGCTTTTAAGCGCATAAAAAGTTACACTCTTGATTTCTGGCTAAATAAAAGCTGTTGCAATGATATTTACATGCTGAACTGAGTTGTTCTGGCTCAAATATGAAGGCAAACCTACTTTCCTTTCAGTATTTTGCTGCATTTGGCAGAAACAGGCATATTTGCTCATTCGGCCTGAAAATGCTTTTAAGCGCATAAAAACTTACACTCTTGATTTCTGGCTAAATAAAAGCTGTTGCAATGATATTTCCATGCTGAACTGAGTTGTTCTGGCTCAAATATGAAGGCAAACCCACTTTCCTTTCAGTATTTTGCTGCATTTGGCAGAAACAGGCATATTTGCTCATTCGGCCTGAAAATGCTTTTAAGCGCATAAACACTTACACTCTTGATTTTTGGCTAAATAAAAGCTGTTGCAATGATATTTCCATGCTGAACTGAGTTGTTCTGGCTCAAATATGAAGGCAAACCCACTTTCCTTTCAGTATTTTGCTGCATTTGGCAGAAACAGGCATATTTGCTCATTCGGCCTGAAAATGCTTTTAAGCGCATAAAAACTTACACTCTTGATTTCTGGCTAAATAAAAGCTGTTGCAATGATATTTCCATGCTGAACTGAGTTGTTCTGGCTCAAATATGAAGGCAAACCCACTTTCCTTTCAGTATTTTGCTGCATTTGGTAGAAATCAGCTCATTCGGCCTGAAAATGCTTTTAAGCACATAAAAACTTACACTCTTGATTTCTGGCTAAATAAAAGCTGTTGCAATGATATTTCCATGCTGAACTGAGTTGTTCTGGCTCAAATATGAAGGCAAACCCACTTTCCTTTCAGTATTTTGCTGCATTTGGCAGAAACAGGCATATTTGCTCATTCGGCCTGAAAATGCTTTTAAGCGCATAAAAACTTAGACTCTTGATTTCTGGCTAAATAAAAGCTGTTGCAATGATATTTCCATGCTGAACTAAGTTGTTCTGGCTCAAATATGAAAGCAAACCCACTTTCCTTTCAGTATTTTGCTGCATTTGGCAGAAATCAGCTCATTCGGCCTGAAAATGCTTTTAAGCGCATAAAAACTTACACTCTTGATTTCTGGCTAAATAAAAGCTGTTGCAATGATATTTCCATGCTGAACTGAGTTGTTCTGGCTCAAATATGAAGGCAAACCCACTTTCCTTTCAGTATTTTGCTGCATTTGGCAGAAACAGGCATATTTGCTCATTCGGCCTGAAAATGCTTTTAAGCGCATAAAAACTTACACTCTTGATTTCTGGCTAAATAAAAGCTGTTGCAATGATATTTCCATGCTGAACTGAGTTGTTTTGGCTCAAATATGAAGGCAAACCCACTTTCCTTTCAGTATTTTGCTGCATTTGGCAGAAACAGGCATATTTGCTCATTCGGCCTGAAAATGCTTTTAAGCGCATAAAAACTTACACTCTTGATTTCTGGCTAAATAAAAGCTGTTGCAATGATATTTCCATGCTGAACTGAGTTGTTCTGGCTCAAATATGAAGGCAAACCCACTTTCCTTTCAGTATTTTGCTGCATTTGGCAGAAACAGGCATATTTGCTCATTCGGCCTGAAAATGCTTTTAAGCGCATAAAAACTTACACTCTTGATTTCTGGCTAAATAAAAGCTGTTGCAATGATATTTCCATGCTGAACTGAGTTGTTCTGGCTCAAATATGAAGGCAAACCCACTTTCCTTTCAGTATTTTGCTGCATTTGGCAGAAACAGGCATATTTGCTCATTCGGCCTGAAAATGCTTTTAAGCGCATAAAAACTTACACTCTTGATTTCTGGCTAAATAAAAGCTGTTGCAATGATATTTCCATGCTGAACTGAGTTGTTCTGGCTCAAATATGAAGGCAAACCCACTTTCCTTTCAGTATTTTGCTGCATTTGGCAGAAACAGGCATATTTGCTCATTCGGCCTGAAAATGCTTTTAAGCGCATAAAAACTTACACTCTTGATTTCTGGCTAAATAAAAGCTGTTGCAATGATATTTCCATGCTGAACTGAGTTGTTCTGGCTCAAATATGAAGGCAAACCCACTTTCCTTTCAGTATTTTGCTGCATTTGGCAGAAATCAGCTCATTCGGCCTGAAAATGCTTTTAAGCGCATAAAAACTTACACTCTTGATTTCTGGCTAAATAAAAGCTGTTGCAATGATATTTCCATTCTGAACTGAGTTGTTCTGGCTCAAATATGAAGGCAAACCCACTTTCCTTTCAGTATTTTGCTGCATTTGGCAGAAACAGGCATATTTGCTCATTCGGCCTGAAAATGCTTTTAAGCGCATAAAAACTTACACTCTTGATTTCTGGCTAAATAAAAGCTGTTGCAATGATATTTCCATGCTGAACTGAGTTGTTCTGGCTCAAATATGAAGGCAAACCCACTTTCCTTTCAGTATTTTGCTGCATTTGGCAGAAACAGGCATATTTGCTCATTCGGCCTGAAAATGCTTTTAAGCGCATAAAAACTTACACTCTTGATTTCTGGCTAAATAAAAGCTGTTGCAATGATATTTCCATGCTGAACTGAGTTGTTCTGGCTCAAATATGAAGGCAAACCCACTTTCCTTTCAGTATTTTGCTGCATTTGGCAGAAACAGGCATATTTGCTCATTCGGCCTGAAAATGCTTTTAAGCGCATAAAAACTTACACTCTTGATTTCTGGCTAAATAAAAGCTGTTGCAATGATATTTCCATGCTGAACTGAGTTGTTCTGGCTCAAATATGAAGGCAAACCCACTTTCCTTTCAGTATTTTGCTGCATTTGGCAGAAACAGGCATATTTGCTCATTCGGCCTGAAAATGCTTTTAAGCGCATAAAAACTTACACTCTTGATTTCTGGCTAAATAAAAGCTGTTGCAATGATATTTCCATGCTGAACTGAGTTGTTCTGGCTCAAATATGAAGGCAAACCCACTTTCCTTTCAGTATTTTGCTGCATTTGGCAGAAACAGGCATATTTGCTCATTCGGCCTGAAAATGCTTTTAAGCGCATAAAAACTTACACTCTTGATTTCTGGCTAAATAAAAGCTGTTGCAATGATATTTCCATGCTGAACTGAGTTGTTCTGGCTCAAATATGAAGGCAAACCCACTTTCCTTTCAGTATTTTGCTGCATTTGGCAGAAACAGGCATATTTGCTCATTCGGCCTGAAAATGCTTTTAAGCGCATAAAAACTTACACTCTTGATTTCTGGCTAAATAAAAGCTGTTGCAATGATATTTCCATGCTGAACTGAGTTGTTCTGGCTCAAATATGAAGGCAAACCCACTTTCCTTTCAGTATTTTGCTGCATTTGGCAGAAACAGGCATATTTGCTCATTCGGCCTGAAAATGCTTTTAAGCGCATAAAAACTTACACTCTTGATTTCTGGCTAAATAAAAGCTGTTGCAATGATATTTCCATGCTGAACTGAGTTGTTCTGGCTCAAATATGAAGGCAAACCCACTTTCCTTTCAGTATTTTGCTGCATTTGGCAGAAACAGGCATATTTGCTCATTCGGCCTGAAAATGCTTTTAAGCGCATAAAAACTTACACTCTTGATTTCTGGCTAAATAAAAGCTGTTGCAATGATATTTCCATGCTGAACTGAGTTGTTCTGGCTCAAATATGAAGGCAAACCCACTTTCCTTTCAGTATTTTGCTGCATTTGGCAGAAACAGGCATATTTGCTCATTCGGCCTGAAAATGCTTTTAAGCGCATAAACACTTACACTCTTGATTTCTGGCTAAATAAAAGCTGTTGCAATGATATTTCCATGCTGAACTGAGTTGTTCTGGCTCAAATATGAAGGCAAACCCACTTTCCTTTCAGTATTTTGCTGCATTTGGCAGAAACAGGCATATTTGCTCATTCGGCCTGAAAATGCTTTTAAGCGCATAAAAACTTACACTCTTGATTTTTGGCTAAATAAAAGCTGTTGCAATGATATTTCCATGCTGAACTGAGTTGTTCTGGCTCAAATATGAAGGCAAACCCACTTTCCTTTCAGTATTTTGCTGCATTTGGCAGAAACAGGCATATTTGCTCATTCTGCCTGAAAATGCTTTTAAGCGCATAAAAACTTACACTCTTGATTTCTGGCTAAATAAAAGCTGTTGCAATGATATTTCCATGCTGAACTAAGTTGTTCTGGCTCAAATATGAAAGCAAACCCACTTTCCTTTCAGTATTTTGCTGCATTTGGCAGAAATCAGCTCATTCGGCCTGAAAATGCTTTTAAGCGCATAAAAACTTACACTCTTGATTTCTGGCTAAATAAAAGCTGTTGCAATGATATTTCCATGCTGAACTGAGTTGTTCTGGCTCAAATATGAAGGCAAACCCACTTTCCTTTCAGTATTTTGCTGCATTTGGCAGAAATCAGCTCATTCGGCCTGAAAATGCTTTTAAGCACATAAAAACTTACACTCTTGATTTCTGGCTAAATAAAAGCTGTTGCAATGATATTTCCATGCTGAACTGAGTTGTTCTGGCTCAAATATGAAGGCTAACCCACTTTTCTTTCAGTATTTTGCTGCATTTGGCAGAAACAGGCATATTTGCTCATTCGGCCTGAAAATGCTTTTAAGCGCATAAAAACTTAGACTCTTGATTTCTGGCTAAATAAAAGCTGTTGCAATGATATTTCCATGCTGAACTGAGTTGTTCTGGCTCAAATATGAAAGCAAACCCACTTTCCTTTCAGTATTTTGCTGCATTTGGCAGAAATCAGCTCATTCGGCCTGAAAATGCTTTTAAGCGCATAAAAACTTACACTCTTGATTTCTGGCTAAATAAAAGCTGTTGCAATGATATTTCCATGCTGAACTGAGTTGTTCTGGCTCAAATATGAAGGCAAACCCACTTTCCTTTCAGTATTTTGCTGCATTTGGCAGAAATCAGCTCATTCGGCCTGAAAATGCTTTTAAGCGCATAAAAACTTACACTCTTGATTTCTGGCTAAATAAAAGCTGTTGCAATGATATTTCCGTGCTGAACTGAGTTGTTCTGGCTCAAATATGAAGGCAAACCCACTTTCCTTTCAGTATTTTGCTGCATTTGGCAGAAACAGGCATATTTGCTCATTCGGCCTGAAAATGCTTTTAAGCGCATAAAAACTTACACTCTTGATTTCTGGCTAAATAAAAGCTGTTGCAATGATATTTCCATGCTGAACTGAGTTGTTCTGGCTCAAATATGAAGGCAAACCCACTTTCCTTTCAGTATTTTGCTGCATTTGGCAGAAACAGGCATATTTGCTCATTCGGCCTGAAAATGCTTTTAAGCGCATAAAAACTTACACTCTTGATTTCTGGCTAAATAAAAGCTGTTGCAATGATATTTCCATGCTGAACTGAGTTGTTCTGGCTCAAATATGAAGGCAAACCCACTTTCCTTTCAGTATTTTGCTGCATTTGGCAGAAACAGGCATATTTGCTCATTCGGCCTGAAAATGCTTTTAAGCGCATAAAAAGTTACACTCTTGATTTCTGGCTAAATAAAAGCTGTTGCAATGATATTTCCATGCTGAACTGAGTTTTTCTGGCTCAAATATGAAGGCAAACCCACTTTCCTTTCAGTATTTTGCTGCATTTGGCAGAAATCAGCTCATTCGGCCTGAAAATGCTTTTAAGCACATAAAAACTTACACTCTTGATTTCTGGCTAAATAAAAGCTGTTGCAATGATATTTCCATGCTGAACTGAGTTGTTCTGGCTCAAATATGAAGGCAAACCCACTTTCCTTTCAGTATTTTGCTGCATTTGGCAGAAACAGGCATATTTGCTCATTCGGCCTGAAAATGCTTTTAAGCGCATAAAAACTTACACTCTTGATTTCTGGCTAAATAAAAGCTGTTGCAATGATATTTCCATGCTGAACTGAGTTGTTCTGGCTCAAATATGAAGGCAAACCCACTTTCCTTTCAGTATTTTGCTGCATTTGGCAGAAATCAGCTCATTCGGCCTGAAAATGCTTTTAAGCGCATAAAAACTTACACTCTTGATTTCTGGCTAAATAAAAGCTGTTGCAATGATATTTCCATGCTGAACTGAGTTGTTCTGGCTCAAATATGAAGGCCAACCCACTTTCCTTTCAGTATTTTGCTGCATTTGGCAGAAACAGGCATATTTGCTCATTCGGCCTGAAAATGCTTTTAAGCGCATAAAAACTTACACTCTTGATTTCTGGCTAAATAAAAGCTGTTGCAATGATATTTCCATGCTGAACTGAGTTGTTCTGGCTCAAATATGAAGGCAAACCGACTTTCCTTTCAGTATTTTGCTGCATTTGGCAGAAAAAGGGATATTTGCTCATTCGGCCTGAAAATGCTTTTAAGCGCATAAAAAGTTACTCTCTTGATTTCTGGCTAAATAAAAGCTGTTGCAATGATATTTCCATGCTGAACTGAGTTGTTCTGGCTCAAATATGAAGGCAAACCCACTTTCCTTTCAGTATTTTGCTGCATTTGGCAGAAATCAGCTCATTCGGCCTGAAAATGCTTTTAAGCGCATAAAAACTTACACTCTTGATTTCTGGCTAAATAAAAGCTGTTGCAATGATATTTCCATGCTGAACTGAGTTGTTCTGGCTCAAATATGAAGGCAAACCCACTTTCCTTTCAGTATTTTGCTGCATTTGGCAGAAACAGGGATATTTGCTCATTCGGCCTGAAAATGCTTTTAAGCGCATAAAAAGTTACTCTCTTGATTTCTGGCTAAATAAAAGCTGTTGCAATGATATTTCCATGCTGAACTGAGTTGTTCTGGCTCAAATATGAAGGCAAACCCACTTTCCTTTCAGTATTTTGCTGCATTTGGCAGAAACAGGCATATTTGCTCATTTGGCCTGAAAATGCTTTTAAGGGCATAAAAACTTACACTCTTGATTTCTGGCTAAATAAAAGCTGTTGCAATGATATTTCCATGCTGAACTAAGTTGTTCTGGCTCAAATATGAAAGCAAACCCACTTTTCTTTCAGTATTTTGCTGCATTTGGCAGAAATCAGCTCATTCGGCCTGAAAATGCTTTTAAGCGCATAAAAACTTACACTCTTGATTTCTGGCTAAATAAAAGCTGTTGCAATGATATTTCCGTGCTGAACTGAGTTGTTCTGGCTCAAATATGAAGGCAAACCCACTTTCCTTTCAGTATTTTGCTGCATTTGGCAGAAACAGGCATATTTGCTCATTCGGCCTGAAAATGCTTTTAAGCGCATAAAAACTTACACTCTTGATTTCTGGCTAAATAAAAGCTGTTGCAATGATATTTCCATGCTGAACTGAGTTGTTCTGGCTCAAATATGAAGGCAAACCCACTTTCCTTTCAGTATTTTGCTGCATTTGGCAGAAACAGGCATATTTGCTCATTCGGCCTGAAAATGCTTTTAAGCGCATAAAAACTTACACTCTTGATTTCTGGCTAAATAAAAGCTGTTGCAATGATATTTCCATGCTGAACTGAGTTGTTCTGGCTCAAATATGAAGGCAAACCCACTTTCCTTTCAGTATTTTGCTGCATTTGGCAGAAACAGGCATATTTGCTCATTCGGCCTGAAAATGCTTTTAAGCGCATAAAAACTTACACTCTTGATTTCTGGCTAAATAAAAGCTGTTGCAATGATATTTCCATGCTGAACTGAGTTGTTCTGGCTCAAATATGAAGGCAAACCCACTTTCCTTTCAGTATTTTGCTGCATTTGGCAGAAATCAGCTCATTCGGCCTGAAAATGCTTTTAAGCGCATAAAAACTTACACTCTTGATTTCTGGCTAAATAAAAGCTGTTGCAATGATATTTCCATGCTGAACTGAGTTGTTCTGGCTCAAATATGAAGGCAAACCCACTTTCCTTTCAGTATTTTGCTGCATTTGGCAGAAACAGGCATATTTGCTCATTCGGCCTGAAAATGCTTTTAAGCGCATAAAAACTTACACTCTTGATTTCTGGCTAAATAAAAGCTGTTGCAATGATATTTCCATGCTGAACTGAGTTTTTCTGGCTCAAATATGAAGGCAAACCCACTTTCTTTTCAGTATTTTGCTGCATTTGGCAGAAATCAGCTCATTCGGCCTGAAAATGCTTTTAAGCGCATAAAAACTTACACTCTTGATTTCTGGCTAAATAAAAGCTGTTGCAATGATATTTCCATGCTGAACTGAGTTGTTCTGGCTCAAATATGAAGGCAAACCCACTTTCCTTTCAGTATTTTGCTGCATTTGGCAGAAACAGGCATATTTGCTCATTCGGCCTGAAAATGCTTTTAAGCGCATAAAAACTTACACTCTTGATTTCTGGCTAAATAAAAGCTGTTGCAATGATATTTCCATGCTGAACTGAGTTGTTCTGGCTCAAATATGAAGGCCAACCCACTTTCCTTTCAGTATTTTGCTGCATTTGGCAGAAACAGGCATATTTGCTCATTCGGCCTGAAAATGCTTTTAAGCGCATAAAAACTTACACTCTTGATTTCTGGCTAAATAAAAGCTGTTGCAATGATATTTCCATGCTGAACTGAGTTGTTCTGGCTCAAATATGAAGGCAAACCCACTTTCCTTTCAGTATTTTGCTGCATTTGGCAGAAATCAGCTCATTCGGCCTGAAAATGCTTTTAAGCACATAAAAACTTACACTCTTGATTTCTGGCTAAATAAAAGCTGTTGCAATGATATTTCCATGCTGAACTGAGTTGTTCTGGCTCAAATATGAAGGCAAACCCACTTTCCTTTCAGTATTTTGCTGCATTTGGCAGAAACAGGCATATTTGCTCATTCGGCCTGAAAATGCTTTTAAGCGCATAAAAACTTACACTCTTGATTTCTGGCTAAATAAAAGCTGTTGCAATGATATTTCCATGCTGAACTGAGTTGTTCTGGCTCAAATATGAAGGCAAACCCACTTTCCTTTCAGTATTTTGCTGCATTTGGCAGAAATCAGCTCATTCGGCCTGAAAATGCTTTTAAGCGCATAAAAACTTACACTCTTGATTTCTGGCTAAATAAAAGCTGTTGCAATGATATTTCCATGCTGAACTGAGTTGTTCTGGCTCAAATATGAAGGCCAACCCACTTTCCTTTCAGTATTTTGCTGCATTTGGCAGAAACAGGCATATTTGCTCATTCGGCCTGAAAATGCTTTTAAGCGCATAAAAACTTACACTCTTGATTTCTGGCTAAATAAAAGCTGTTGCAATGATATTTCCATGCTGAACTGAGTTGTTCTGGCTCAAATATGAAGGCAAACCCACTTTCCTTTCAGTATTTTGCTGCATTTGGCAGAAATCAGCTCATTCGGCCTGAAAATGCTTTTAAGCACATAAAAACTTACACTCTTGATTTCTGGCTAAATAAAAGCTGTTGCAATGATATTTCCATGCTGAACTGAGTTGTTCTGGCTCAAATATGAAGGCAAACCCACTTTCCTTTCAGTATTTTGCTGCATTTGGCAGAAACAGGCATATTTGCTCATTCGGCCTGAAAATGCTTTTAAGCGCATAAAAACTTACACTCTTGATTTCTGGCTAAATAAAAGCTGTTGCAATGATATTTCCATGCTGAACTGAGTTGTTCTGGCTCAAATATGAAGGCAAACCCACTTTCCTTTCAGTATTTTGCTGCATTTGGCAGAAATCAGCTCATTCGGCCTGAAAATGCTTTTAAGCGCATAAAAACTTACACTCTTGATTTCTGGCTAAATAAAAGCTGTTGCAATGATATTTCCATGCTGAACTGAGTTGTTCTGGCTCAAATATGAAGGCCAACCCACTTTCCTTTCAGTATTTTGCTGCATTTGGCAGAAACAGGCATATTTGCTCATTCGGCCTGAAAATGCTTTTAAGCGCATAAAAACTTACACTCTTGATTTCTGGCTAAATAAAAGCTGTTGCAATGATATTTCCATGCTGAACTGAGTTGTTCTGGCTCAAATATGAAGGCAAACCGACTTTCCTTTCAGTATTTTGCTGCATTTGGCAGAAAAAGGGATATTTGCTCATTCGGCCTGAAAATGCTTTTAAGCGCATAAGAAGTTACTCTCTTGATTTCTGGCTAAATAAAAGCTGTTGCAATGATATTTCCATGCTGAACTGAGTTGTTCTGGCTCAAATATGAAGGCAAACCCACTTTCCTTTCAGTATTTTGCTGCATTTGGCAGAAATCAGCTCATTCGGCCTGAAAATGCTTTTAAGCGCATAAAAACTTACACTCTTGATTTCTGGCTAAATAAAAGCTGTTGCAATGATATTTCCATGCTGAACTGAGTTGTTCTGGCTCAAATATGAAGGCAAACCCACTTTCCTTTCAGTATTTTGCTGCATTTGGCAGAAACAGGGATATTTGCTCATTCGGCCTGAAAATGCTTTTAAGCGCATAAAAAGTTACTCTCTTGATTTCTGGCTAAATAAAAGCTGTTGCAATGATATTTCCATGCTGAACTGAGTTGTTCTGGCTCAAATATGAAGGCAAACCCACTTTCCTTTCAGTATTTTGCTGCATTTGGCAGAAACAGGCATATTTGCTCATTTGGCCTGAAAATGCTTTTAAGGGCATAAAAACTTACACTCTTGATTTCTGGCTAAATAAAAGCTGTTGCAATGATATTTCCATGCTGAACTAAGTTGTTCTGGCTCAAATATGAAAGCAAACCCACTTTTCTTTCAGTATTTTGCTGCATTTGGCAGAAATCAGCTCATTCGGCCTGAAAATGCTTTTAAGCGCATAAAAACTTACACTCTTGATTTCTGGCTAAATAAAAGCTGTTGCAATGATATTTCCGTGCTGAACTGAGTTGTTCTGGCTCAAATATGAAGGCAAACCCACTTTCCTTTCAGTATTTTGCTGCATTTGGCAGAAACAGGCATATTTGCTCATTCGGCCTGAAAATGCTTTTAAGCGCATAAAAACTTACACTCTTGATTTCTGGCTAAATAAAAGCTGTTGCAATGATATTTCCATGCTGAACTGAGTTGTTCTGGCTCAAATATGAAGGCAAACCCACTTTCCTTTCAGTATTTTGCTGCATTTGGCAGAAACAGGCATATTTGCTCATTCGGCCTGAAAATGCTTTTAAGCGCATAAAAACTTACACTCTTGATTTCTGGCTAAATAAAAGCTGTTGCAATGATATTTCCATGCTGAACTGAGTTGTTCTGGCTCAAATATGAAGGCAAACCCACTTTCCTTTCAGTATTTTGCTGCATTTGGCAGAAACAGGCATATTTGCTCATTCGGCCTGAAAATGCTTTTAAGCGCATAAAAACTTACACTCTTGATTTCTGGCTAAATAAAAGCTGTTGCAATGATATTTCCATGCTGAACTGAGTTGTTCTGGCTCAAATATGAAGGCAAACCCACTTTCCTTTCAGTATTTTGCTGCATTTGGCAGAAATCAGCTCATTCGGCCTGAAAATGCTTTTAAGCGCATAAAAACTTACACTCTTGATTTCTGGCTAAATAAAAGCTGTTGCAATGATATTTCCATGCTGAACTGAGTTGTTCTGGCTCAAATATGAAGGCAAACCCACTTTCCTTTCAGTATTTTGCTGCATTTGGCAGAAACAGGCATATTTGCTCATTCGGCCTGAAAATGCTTTTAAGCGCATAAAAACTTACACTCTTGATTTCTGGCTAAATAAAAGCTGTTGCAATGATATTTCCATGCTGAACTGAGTTTTTCTGGCTCAAATATGAAGGCAAACCCACTTTCCTTTCAGTATTTTGCTGCATTTGGCAGAAATCAGCTCATTCGGCCTGAAAATGCTTTTAAGCGCATAAAAACTTACACTCTTGATTTCTGGCTAAATAAAAGCTGTTGCAATGATATTTCCATGCTGAACTGAGTTGTTCTGGCTCAAATATGAAGGCAAACCCACTTTCCTTTCAGTATTTTGCTGCATTTGGCAGAAATCAGCTCATTCGGCCTGAAAATGCTTTTAAGCGCATAAAAACTTACACTCTTGATTTCTGGCTAAATAAAAGCTGTTGCAATGATATTTCCATGCTGAACTAAGTTGTTCTGGCTCAAATATGAAAGCAAACCCACTTTCCTTTCAGTATTTTGCTGCATTTGGCAGAAACAGGCATATTTGCTCATTCGGCCTGAAAATGCTTTTAAGCGCATAAAAACTTACACTCTTGATTTCTGGCTAAATAAAAGCTGTTGCAATGATATTTCCATGCTGAACTGAGTTGTTCTGGCTCAAATATGAAGGCAAACCCACTTTCCTTTCAGTATTTTGCTGCATTTGGCAGAAATCAGCTCATTCGGCCTGAAAATGCTTTTAAGCGCATAAAAAGTTACACTCTTGATTTCTGGCTAAATAAAAGCTGTTGCAATGATATTTCCATGCTGAACTGAGTTGTTCTGGCTCAAATATGAAGGCAAACCCACTTTCCTTTCAGTATTTTGCTGCATTTGGCAGAAACAGGCATATTTGCTCATTCGGCCTGAAAATGCTTTTAAGCGCATAAAAACTTACACTCTTGATTTCTGGCTAAATAAAAGCTGTTGCAATGATATTTCCATGCTGAACTGAGTTGTTCTGGCTCAAATATGAAGGCAAACCCACTTTCCTTTCAGTATTTTGCTGCATTTGGCAGAAACAGGCATATTTGCTCATTCGGCCTGAAAATGCTTTTAAGCGCATAAAAACTTATACTCTTGATTTCTGGCTAAATAAAAGCTGTTGCAATGATATTTCCATGCTGAACTGAGTTGTTCTGGCTCAAATATGAAGGCAAACCCACTTTCCTTTCAGTATTTTGCTGCATTTGGCAGAAACAGGCATATTTGCTCATTCGGCCTGAAAATGCTTTTAAGCGCATAAACACTTACACTCTTGATTTTTGGCTAAATAAAAGCTGTTGCAATGATATTTCCATGCTGAACTGAGTTGTTCTGGCTCAAATATGAAGGCAAACCCACTTTCCTTTCAGTATTTTGCTGCATTTGGCAGAAACAGGCATATTTGCTCATTCGGCCTGAAAATGCTTTTAAGCGCATAAAAACTTACACTCTTGATTTCTGGCTAAATAAAAGCTGTTGCAATGATATTTCCATGCTGAACTGAGTTGTTCTGGCTCAAATATGAAGGCAAACCGACTTTCCTTTCAGTATTGAGCTGCATTTGGCAGAAACAGGCATATTTGCTCATTCGGCCTGAAAATGCTTTTAAGCGCATAAAAAGTTACTCTCTTGATTTCTGGCTAAATAAAAGCTGTTGCAATGATATTTCCATGCTGAACTGAGTTGTTCTGGCTCAAATATGAAGGCAAACCCACTTTCCTTTCAGTATTTTACTGCATTTGGCAGAAATCAGCTCATTCGGCCTGAAAATGCTTTTAAGCGCATAAAAACTTACACTCTTGATTTCTGGCTAAATAAAAGCTGTTGCAATGATATTTCCATGCTGAACTGAGTTGTTCTGGCTCAAATATGAAGGCAAACCCACTTTCCTTTCAGTATTTTGCTGCATTTGGCAGAAACAGGCATATTTGCTCATTCGGCCTGAAAATGCTTTTAAGCGCATAAAAACTTACACTCTTGATTTCTGGCTAAATAAAAGCTGTTGCAATGATATTTCCATGCTGAACTGAGTTGTTCTGGCTCAAATATGAAGGCAAACCCACTTTCCTTTCAGTATTTTGCTGCATTTGGCAGAAACAGGCATATTTGCTCATTCGGCCTGAAAATGCTTTTAAGCGCATAAAAACTTACACTCTTGATTTCTGGCTAAATAAAAGCTGTTGCAATGATATTTCCATGCTGAACTGAGTTGTTCTGGCTCAAATATGAAGGCCAACCCACTTTCCTTTCAGTATTTTGCTGCATTTGGCAGAAATCAGCTCATTTGGCCTGAAAATGCTTTTAAGCGCATAAAAACTTACACTCTTGATTTCTGGCTAAATAAAAGCTGTTGCAATGATATTTCCATGCTGAACTGAGTTGTTCTGGCTCAAATATGAAGGCAAACCCACTTTCCTTTCAGTATTTTGCTGCATTTGGCAGAAACAGGCATATTTGCTCATTCGGCCTGAAAATACTTTTAAGCGCATAAAAACTTACACTCTTGATTTCTGGCTAAATAAAAGCTGTTGCAATGATATTTCCATGCTGAACTGAGTTGTTCTGGCTCAAATATGAAGGCAAACCCACTTTCCTTTCAGTATTTTGCTGCATTTGGCAGAAACAGGCATATTTGCTCATTCGGCCTGAAAATGCTTTTAAGCGCATAAAAACTTACAC
The DNA here is from genome assembly GCF_033026475.1 of Channa argus. Taxonomy (NCBI): domain Eukaryota; kingdom Metazoa; phylum Chordata; class Actinopteri; order Anabantiformes; family Channidae; genus Channa; species Channa argus. The sequence continues at coordinate 82,505 of NW_027125324.1, forward strand.
TCTTGATTTCTGGCTAAATAAAAGCTGTTGCAATGATATTTCCATGCTGAACTGAGTTGTTCTGGCTCAAATATGAAGGCCAACCCACTTTCCTTTCAGTATTTTGCTGCATTTGGCAGAAATCAGCTCATTCGGCCTGAAAATGCTTTTAAGCGCATAAAAACTTACACTCTTGATTTCTGGCTAAATAAAAGCTGTTGCAATGATATTTCCATGCTGAACTGAGTTGTTCTGGCTCAAATATGAAGGCAAACCCACTTTCCTTTCAGTATTTTGCTGCATTTGGCAGAAACAGGCATATTTGCTCATTCGGCCTGAAAATGCTTTTAAGCGCATAAAAAGTTACTCTCTTGATTTCTGGCTAAATAAAAGCTGTTGCAATGATATTTCCATGCTGAACTGAGTTGTTCTGGCTCAAATATAAAGGCAAACCCACTTTCCTTTCAGTATTTTGCTGCATTTGGGAGAAATCAGCTCATTCGGCCTGAAAATGCTTTTAAGCGCATAAAAACTTACACTCTTGATTTCTGGCTAAATAAAAGCTGTTGCAATGATATTTCCATGCTGAACTGAGTTGTTCTGGCTCAAATATGAAGGCAAACCCACTTTCCTTTCAGTATTTTGCTGCATTTGGCAGAAACAGGCATATTTGCTCATTCGGCCTGAAAATGCTTTTAAGCGCATAAAAACTTAGAGTCTTGATTTCTGGCTAAATAAAAGCTGTTGCAATGATATTTCCATGCTGAACTAAGTTGTTCTGGCTCAAATATGAAAGCAAACCCACTTTCCTTTCAGTATTTTGCTGCATTTGGCAGAAACAGGCATATTTGCTCATTCGGCCTGAAAATGCTTTTAAGCGCATAAAAACTTACACTCTTGATTTCTGGCTAAATAAAAGCTGTTGCAATGATATTTCCATGCTGAACTGAGTTGTTCTGGCTCAAATATGAAGGCAAACCCACTTTCCTTTCAGTATTTTGCTGCATTTGGCAGAAACAGGCATATTTGCTCATTCGGCCTGAAAATGCTTTTAAGCGCATAAAAAGTTACACTCTTGATTTCTGGCTAAATAAAAGCTGTTGCAATGATATTTCCATGCTGAACTGAGTTGTTCTGGCTCAAATATGAAGGCAAACCCACTTTCCTTTCAGTATTTTGCTGCATTTGGCAGAAATCAGCTCATTCGGCCTGAAAATGCTTTTAAGCGCATAAAAACGTACACTCTTGATTTCTGGCTAAATAAAAGCTGTTGCAATGATATTTCCATGCTGAACTGAGTTGTTCTGGCTCAAATATGAAGGCAAACCCACTTTCCTTTCAGTATTTTGCTGCATTTGGCAGAAACAGGCATATTTGCTCATTCGGCCTGAAAATGCTTTTAAGCGCATAAACACTTACACTCTTGATTTCTGGCTAAATAAAAGCTGTTGCAATGATATTTCCATGCTGAACTGAGTTGTTCTGGCTCAAATATGAAGGCAAACCCACTTTCCTTTCAGTATTTTGCTGCATTTGGCAGAAACAGGCATATTTGCTCATTCGGCCTGAAAATGCTTTTAAGCGCATAAACACTTACACTCTTGATTTCTGGCTAAATAAAAGCTGTTGCAATGATATTTCCATGCTGAACTGAGTTGTTCTGGCTCAAATATGAAGGCAAACCCACTTTCCTTTCAGTATTTTGCTGCATTTGGCAGAAACAGGCATATTTGCTCATTCGGCCTGAAAATGCTTTTAAGCGCATAAAAACTTACACTCTTGATTTCTGGCTAAATAAAAGCTGTTGCAATGATATTTCCATGCTGAACTAAGTTGTTCTGGCTCAAATATGAAAGCAAACCCACTTTCCTTTCAGTATTTTAGTGCATTTGGCAGAAATCAGCTCATTCGGCCTGAAAATGCTTTTAAGCGCATAAAAACTTACACTCTTGATTTCTGGCTAAATAAAAGCTGTTGCAATGATATTTCCATGCTGAACTGAGTTGTTCTGGCTCAAATATGAAGGCAAACCCACTTTCCTTTCAGTATTTTGCTGCATTTGGCAGAAACAGGCATATTTGCTCATTCGGCCTGAAAATGCTTTTAAGCGCATAAAAACTTAGACTCTTGATTTCTGGCTAAATAAAAGCTGTTGCAATGATATTTCCATGCTGAACTAAGTTGTTCTGGCTCAAATATGAAAGCAAACCCACTTTCCTTTCAGTATTTTGCTGCATTTGGCAGAAATCAGCTCATTCGGCCTGAAAATGCTTTTAAGCGCATAAAAACTTACACTCTTGATTTCTGGCTAAATAAAAGCTGTTGCAATGATATTTCCGTGCTGAACTGAGTTGTTCTGGCTCAAATATGAAGGCAAACCCACTTTCCTTTCAGTATTTTGCTGCATTTGGCAGAAACAGGCATATTTGCTCATTCGGCCTGAAAATGCTTTTAAGCGCATAAAAACTTACACTCTTGATTTCTGGCTAAATAAAAGCTGTTGCAATGATATTTCCATGCTGAACTGAGTTGTTCTGGCTCAAATATGAAGGCAAACCCACTTTCCTTTCAGTATTTTGCTGCATTTGGCAGAAACAGGCATATTTGCTCATTCGGCCTGAAAATGCTTTTAAGCGCATAAAAATTTACACTCTTGATTTCTGGCTAAATAAAAGCTGTTGCAATGATATTTCCATGCTGAACTGAGTTGTTCTGGCTCAAATATGAAGGCAAACCCACTTTCCTTTCAGTATTTTGCTGCATTTGGCAGAAACAGGCATATTTGCTCATTCGGCCTGAAAATGCTTTTAAGCGCATAAAAACTTACACTCTTGATTTCTGGCTAAATAAAAGCTGTTGCAATGATATTTCCATGCTGAACTGAGTTGTTCTGGCTCAAATATGAAGGCAAATCCACTTTCCTTTCAGTATTTTGCTGCATTTGGCAGAAATCAGCTCATTCGGCCTGAAAATGCTTTTAAGCGCATAAAAACTTACACTCTTGATTTCTGGCTAAATAAAAGCTGTTGCAATGATATTTCCATGCTGAACTGAGTTGTTCTGGCTCAAATATGAAGGCAAACCCACTTTCCTTTCAGTATTTTGCTGCATTTGGCAGAAACAGGCATATTTGCTCATTCGGCCTGAAAATGCTTTTAAGCGCATAAAAACTTACACTCTTGATTTCTGGCTAAATAAAAGCTGTTGCAATGATATTTCCATGCTGAACTGAGTTGTTCTGGCTCAAATATGAAGGCAAACCCACTTTCCTTTCAGTATTTTGCTGCATTTGGCAGAAACAGGCATATTTGCTCATTCGGCCTGAAAATGCTTTTAAGCGCATAAAAACTTACACTCTTGATTTCTGGCTAAATAAAAGCTGTTGCAATGATATTTCCATGCTGAACTGAGTTTTTCTGGCTCAAATATGAAGGCAAACCCACTTTCCTTTCAGTATTTTTCTGCATTTGGCAGAAACAAGCATATTTGCTCATTCGGCCTGAAAATGCTGTTAAGCGCATAAAAACTTACACTCTTGATTAATGGCTAAATAAAAGATGATGCAATGATATTTCCATGCTGAACTGATTTGTTCTGGGTCAAATATGAAGGCAAACCCACTTTCCTTTCAGTATTTTGCTGCATTTGGCAGAAACAAGCATATTTGCTCATTCGGCCTGAAAATGCTTATAAGCGCATAAAAACTTACACTCTTGATTTCTGGCTAAATAAAAGCTGTTGCAATGATATTTCCATGCTGAACTGAGTTGTTCTGGGTCAAATATGAAGGCAAACCCACTTTCCTTTCAGTATTTTGCTGCATTTGGCACAAATTTGCGCATTCGGCCTGAAAATGCTTTTAAGCGCATAAAAACTTACACTCTTGATTTCTAGCTAAATAAAAGCTGTTGCAATGATATTTCCATGCTGAACTGAGTTTTTCTGCGTCAAATATGAAGGTAGACCCACTTTCCTTTCAGTATTTTGCTACATTTGGCAGAAATCAGCTCATTCGGCCTGAAAATGTTTTTAAGTGCATAAAAACTTACACTCTTGATTTCTGGCTTAATAAAAGCTGTTGCAATGATATTTCCATGCTGAACTGAGTTGTTCTTGGTCAAATATGAAGGCAAACCCACTTTCCTTTCAGTATTTTGCTGCATTTGGCAGAAACAAGCATATTTGCTCATTCGGCCTGAAAATGCTTTTAAGCGCATGAAAACTTAGACTCTTGATTTATGGCTAAATAAAAGCTGTTGCAATGATATTTCCATGCTGAACTGAGTTGTTCTGGGTCACATATGAAGGCAAACCCACTTTCCTTTCAGTATTTTGCTGCATTTGGCAGAAATCAGCTCATTCGGACTGAAAATGCTTTTAAGTGCATAAAAACTTACACTCTTGATTTCTGGCTAAATAAAAGCTGTTGCAATGATATTTCCATGCTGAACTGAGTTGTTCTGGGTCAAATATAAAGGCAAACCCACTTTCCTTTCAGTATTTTGCTACATTTGGCAGAAACAAGCATATTTGCTCATTCGGTCTGAAAATGCTTTTAAGCGCATAGAAACTTACACTCTTGATTTCTGGCTAAATAAAAACTGTTGCAATGATATTTCCATGCTGAACTGAGTTGTTCTGGGTCAAATATGAAGGCCAACACACTTCCCTTTCAGTATTTTGCTGCATTTGGCAGAAACAAGCAGATTTGCTCATTCGGCCTGAAGCTGCTTTTAAGCGCATAAAAACTTACACTCTTGATTTCTGGCTAAATAAAAGCTGTTGCAATGATATTTCCATGCTGAACCGAGTTGTTCAGGTTCAAATATGAAGGCAAACCCACTTTCCTTTCAGTATTTTGCTGCATTTGGCAGAAATCAGCTCATTCGGACTAAAAATGCTTTTAAGTGCATAAAAACTTACACTCTTGATTTCTGGCTAAATAAAAGCTGTTGCAAGGATACTTCCATGCTGAACTGAGTTGTTCTGGGTCAAATATGAAGGCAAACCCACTTTCCTTTCAGTTGTTTGCTGCATTTGGCTCAAATCCGCTCATTTGGCCTGAAAATGTTTTTAAGTGCATAAAAACTTACACTCTTGATTTCTGACTCAATAAAAGCTGTTGCAATGATAATTCCATGCTGAACTGAGTTGTTCTTGGTCAAATATGAAGGCAAACCCACTTTCCTTTCAGTATTTTGCTGCATTTGGCAGAAACAAGCATATTTGCTCATTCGGCCTGAAAATGCTTTTAAGCTCATCAAAAACTTACACTGTTGATTTATGGCTCATAAAAGCTGTTGCAATGATATTTCCATGCTGAACTAAGTTCTTCTGGGTCAAATATGAAGGCAAACCCACTTTCCTTTCAGTATTTTGCTGCATTTGGCAGAAATCAGCTCATTCGGCCTGAAAATGTTTTTAAGTACATAAAAACTTACACTGTTGATTTATGGCTAAATAAAAGCTGTTGCAATGATATTTCCATGCTGAACTGAGTTGTTCTGGGTCAAATATGAAGGCAAACCCACTTTCCTTTCAGTATTTTGCTGCATTTGGCACAAATTTGCGCATTCGGCCTGAAAATGCTTTTAAGCGCATAAAAACTTACACTCTTGATTTCTAGCTAAATAAAAGCTGTTGCAATGATATTTCCATGCTGAACTGAGTTTTTCTGCGTCAAATATGAAGGCAAACCCACTTTCCTTTCAGTATTTTGCTACATTTGGCAGAAATCAGCTCATTCGGCCTGAAAATGTTTTTAAGTGCATAAAAACTTACACTCTTGATTTCTGGCTTAATAAAAGCTGTTGCAATGATATTTCCATGCTGAACTGAGTTGTTCTTGGTCAAATATGAAGGCAAACCCACTTTCCTTTCAGTATTTTGCTGCATTTGGCAGAAACAAGCATATTTGCTCATTCGGCCTGAAAATGCTTTTAAGCGCATGAAAACTTAGACTCTTGATTTATGGCTAAATAAAAGCTGTTGCAATGATATTTCCATGCTGAACTGAGTTGTTCTGGGTCACATATGAAGGCAAACCCACTTTCCTTTCAGTATTTTGCTGCATTTGGCAGAAATCAGCTCATTCGGACTGAAAATGCTTTTAAGTGCATAAAAACTTACACTCTTGATTTCTGGCTAAATAAAAGCTGTTGCAATGATATTTCCATGCTGAACTGAGTTGTTCTGGGTCAAATATAAAGGCAAACCCACTTTCCTTTCAGTATTTTGCTACATTTGGCAGAAACAAGCATATTTGCTCATTCGGTCTGAAAATGCTTTTAAGCGCATAGAAACTTACACTCTTGATTTCTGGCTAAATAAAAGCTGTTGCAATGATATTTCCATGCTGAACCGAGTTGTTCAGGTTCAAATATGAAGGCAAACCCACTTTCCTTTCAGTATTTTGCTGCATTTGGCAGAAATCAGCTCATTCGGACTAAAAATGCTTTTAAGTGCATAAAAACTTACACTCTTGATTTCTGGCTAAATAAAAGCTGTTGCAATGATATTTCCATGCTGAACTGAGTTGTTCTGGGTCAAATATGAAGGCGAACCCACTTTCCTTTCAGTTGTTTGCTGCATTTGGCTCAAATCCGCTCATTCGGCCTGAAAATGCTTTTAAGCGCATAAAAACGTACACTCTTGATTTCTGGCTAAATAAAAGCTGTTGCAATGATATTTCCATGCTGAACTGAGTTTTTCTGCGTCGAATATGAAGGTAGACCCACTTTCCTTTCAGTATTTTGCTACATTTGGCAGAAATCAGCTCATTCGGCCTGAAAATGCTTTTAAGCGCATAAAAACTTACACTCTTGATTTCTGGCTAAATAAAAGCTGTTGCAATGAAATTTCCATGCTGAACTGAGTTGTTCAGGTTCAAATATGAAGGCAAACCCACTTTCCTTTCAGTATTTTGCTGCATTTGGCAGAAACAAGCATATTTGCTCATTCGGCTTGAAATTGCTTTTAAGCGCATAAAAACTTACACTCTTGATTTCTGGCTAAATAAAAGCTGTTGCAATGATATTTCCATGCTGAACTGAGTTGTTCTGGGTCAAATATGAAGGCAAACCCACTTTCCTTTCAGTTGTTTGCTGCATTTGGCTCAAATCCGCTCATTCGGCCTGAAAATGCTTTTAAGCGCATAAAAACTTACACTCTTGATTTCTGGCTAAATAAAAGCTGTTGCAATGATATTTCCATGCTGAACTGAGTTGTTCTGGCTCAAATATGAAGGCAAACCCACTTTCCTTTCAGTATATTGCTGCATTTGGCAGAAATCAGCTCATTCGGACTAAAAATGCTTTTAAAAGCATAAAAACTTAGACTCTTGATTTATGGCTAAATAAAAACTGTTGCAATGATATTTCCATGCTGAACTGAGTTGTTCTGGGTCAAATATGAAGGCAAACCCACTTTCCTTTCAGTATTTTGCTGCATTTGGCAGAAACAAGCAGATTTGCTCATTCGGCCTGAAGCTGCTTTTAAGCGCATAAAAACTTACACTCTTGATTTCTGGCTAAATAAAAGCTGTTGCAATGATATTTCCATGCTGAACCGAGTTGTTCAGGTTCAAATATGAAGGCAAACCCACTTTCCTTTCAGTATTTTGCTGCATTTGGCAGAAATCAGCTCATTCGGACTAAAAATGCTTTTAAGTGCATAAAAACTTACACTCTTGATTTCTGGCTAAATAAAAGCTGTTGCAAGGATACTTCCATGCTGAACTGAGTTGTTCTGGGTCAAATATGAAGGCAAACCCACTTTCCTCTCAGTATTTTGCTGCATTTGGCAGAAACAAGCATATTTGCTCATTCGGCCTGAAAATGCTTTTAAGCACATAAAAACTTACACTCTTGATTTCTGGCTAAATAAAAGCTGTTGCAATGATATTTCCATGCTGAACTGAGTTGTTCTGGGTCAAATATGAAGGCAAACCCACTTTCCTTTCAGTATTTTGCTGCATTTGGCAGAAATCCGCTCATTCGGCCTGAAAATGCTTTTAAGCGCATAAAAACTTACACTCTTGATTTTCTGGCTAAATAAAAGCTGTTGCAATGATATTTCCGTGCTGAACTGAGTTGTTCTGGGTCAAATATGAAGGCAAACCCACTTTCCTTTCAGTATTTTGCTGCATTTGGCAGAAACAGGCATATTTGCTCATTCGGCCTGAAAATGCTTTTAAGCGCATAAAAACTTACACTCTTGATTTCTGGCTAAATAAAAGCTGTTGCAATGATATTTCCATGCTGAACTGAGTTGTTCTGGCTCAAATATGAAGGCAAACCCACTTTCCTTTCAGTATATTGCTGCATTTGGCAGAAATCAGCTCATTCGGACTAAAAATGCTTTTAAAAGCATAAAAACTTAGACTCTTGATTTATGGCTAAATAAAAACTGTTGCAATGATATTTCCATGCTGAACTGAGTTGTTCTGGGTCAAATATGAAGGCAAACCCACTTTCCTTTCAGTATTTTGCTACATTTGGCAGAAACAAGCATATTTGCTCATTCGGCCTGAAAATGCTTTTAAGCGCATAAAAACTTACACTCTTGATTTCTGGCTAAATAAAAGCTGTTGCAATGATATTTCCATGCTGAACCGAGTTGTTCAGGTTCAAATATGAAGGCAAACCCACTTTCCTTTCAGTATTTTGCTGCATTTGGCAGAAATCAGCTCATTCGGACTAAAAATGCTTTTAAGTGCATAAAAACTTACACTCTTGATTTCTGGCTAAATAAAAGCTGTTGCAAGGATACTTCCATGCTGAACTGAGTTGTTCTGGGTCAAATATGAAGGCAAACCCACTTTCCTCTCAGTATTTTGCTGCATTTGGCAGAAACAAGCATATTTGCTCATTCGGCCTGAAAATGCTTTTAAGCACATAAAAACTTACACTCTTGATTTCTGGCTAAATAAAAGCTGTTGCAATGATATTTCCATGCTGAACTGAGTTGTTCTGGGTCAAATATGAAGGCAAACCCACTTTCCTTTCAGTATTTTGCTGCATTTGGCAGAAATCCGCTCATTCGGCCTGAAAATGCTTTTAAGCGCATAAAAACTTACACTCTTGATTTTCTGGCTAAATAAAAGCTGTTGCAATGATATTTCCGTGCTGAACTGAGTTGTTCTGGGTCAAATATGAAGGCAAACCCACTTTCCTTTCAGTATTTTGCTACATTTGGCAGAAACAAGCATATTTGCTCATTCGGCCTGAAAATGCTTTTAAGCGCATAAAAACTTACACTCTTGATTTCTGGCTAAATAAAAGCTGTTGCAATGATATTTCCATGCTGAACCGAGTTGTTCAGGTTCAAATATGAAGGCAAACCCACTTTCCTTTCAGTATTTTGCTACATTTGGCAGAAACAATCATATTTGCTCATTCAGCCTGAAAAAGCTTTTAAGCACATAAAAACCTACACTCTTCATTTCTGGCTAAATAAAAGCTGTTGCAATGATATTTCCATGCTGAACCGAGTTGTTCAGGTTCAAATATGAAGGCAAACCCACTTTCCTTTCAGTATTTTGCTGCATTTGGCAGAAACAAGCATATTTGCTCATTCGGCTTGAAATTGCTTTTAAGCGCATAAAAACTTACACTCTTGATTTCTGGCTAATTAAAAGCTGTTGCAATGATATTTCCATGCTGAACTGAGTTTTTCTGCGTCAAATATGAAGGTAGACCCACTTTCCTTTCAGTATTTTGCTACATTTGGCAGAAATCAGCTCATTCGGCCTGAAAATGCTTTTAAGCGCATAAAAACTTACACTCTTGATTTCTGGCTAAATAAAAGCTGTTGCAATGATATTTCCATGCTGAACCGAGTTGTTCAGGTTCAAATATGAAGGCAAACCCACTTTCCTTTCAGTATTTATCTGCATTTGGCAGAAACAATCATATTTGCTCATTCGGCCTGAAAATACTTTTAAGCGCATAAAAACTTACACTCTTGATTTATGGCTAAATAAAAGCTGTTGCAATGATATTTCCATGCTGAACTGAGTTTTTCTGCATCAAATATGAAGGCAAACCCACTTTCCTTTCAGTATTTTCCTGCATTTGGCAGAAACAAACATATTTGCTCATTCGGCCTGAAAATGCTTTTAAGCTCATCAAAAACTTACACTCTTGATTTCTGGCTAATAAATGCTGTTGCAATGATATTTCCATGCTGAACTGAGTTGTTCTGGGTCACATATGAAGGCAAACCCACTTTCCTTTCAGTATTTTGCTGCATTTGGCAGAAATCAGCTCATTCGGACTGAAAATGCTTTTAAGTGCATAAAAACTTACACTCTTGATTTCTGGCTAAATAAAAGCTGTTGCAATGATATTTCCATGCTGAACTGAGTTGTTCTGGGTCAAATATAAAGGCAAACCCACTTTCCTTTCAGTATTTTGCTACATTTGGCAGAAACAAGCATATTTGCTCATTCGGTCTGAAAATGCTTTTAAGCGCATAGAAACTTACACTCTTGATTTCTGGCTAAATAAAAACTGTTGCAATGATATTTCCATGCTGAACTGAGTTGTTCTGGGTCAAATATGAAGGCAAACCCACTTTCCTTTCAGTATTTTGCTGCATTTGGCAGAAACAAGCATATTTGCTCATTCGGCCTGAAAATGCTTTTAAGCGCATGAAAACTTAGACTCTTGATTTATGGCTAAATAAAAGCTGTTGCAATGATATTTCCATGCTGAACTGAGTTGTTCTGGGTCACATATGAAGGCAAACCCACTTTCCTTTCAGTATTTTGCTGCATTTGGCAGAAATCAGCTCATTCGGACTGAAAATGCTTTTAAGTGCATAAAAACTTACACTCTTGATTTCTGGCTAAATAAAAGCTGTTGCAATGATATTTCCATGCTGAACTGAGTTGTTCTGGGTCAAATATAAAGGCAAACCCACTTTCCTTTCAGTATTTTGCTACATTTGGCAGAAACAAGCATATTTGCTCATTCGGTCTGAAAATGCTTTTAAGCGCATAGAAACTTACACTCTTGATTTCTGGCTAAATAAAAGCTGTTGCAATGATATTTCCATGCTGAACCGAGTTGTTCAGGTTCAAATATGAAGGCAAACCCACTTTCCTTTCAGTATTTTGCTGCATTTGGCAGAAATCAGCTCATTCGGACTAAAAATGCTTTTAAGTGCATAAAAACTTACACTCTTGATTTCTGGCTAAATAAAAGCTGTTGCAATGATATTTCCATGCTGAACTGAGTTGTTCTGGGTCAAATATGAAGGCAAACCCACTTTCCTCTCAGTATTTTGCTGCATTTGGCAGAAACAAGCATATTTGCTCATTCGGCCTGAAAATGCTTTTAAGCACATAAAAACTTACACTCTTGATTTCTGGCTAAATAAAAGCTGTTGCAATGATATTTCCATGCTGAACTGAGTTGTTCTGGGTCAAATATGAAGGCGAACCCACTTTCCTTTCAGTTGTTTGCTGCATTTGGCTCAAATCCGCTCATTCGGCCTGAAAATGCTTTTAAGCGCATAAAAACGTACACTCTTGATTTCTGGCTAAATAAAAGCTGTTGCAATGATATTTCCATGCTGAACTGAGTTTTTCTGCGTCGAATATGAAGGTAGACCCACTTTCCTTTCAGTATTTTGCTACATTTGGCAGAAATCAGCTCATTCGGCCTGAAAATGCTTTTAAGCGCATAAAAACTTACACTCTTGATTTCTGGCTAAATAAAAGCTGTTGCAATGAAATTTCCATGCTGAACTGAGTTGTTCAGGTTCAAATATGAAGGCAAACCCACTTTCCTTTCAGTATTTTGCTGCATTTGGCAGAAACAAGCATATTTGCTCATTCGGCTTGAAATTGCTTTTAAGCGCATAAAAACTTACACTCTTGATTTCTGGCTAAATAAAAGCTGTTGCAATGATATTTCCATGCTGAACTGAGTTGTTCTGGGTCAAATATGAAGGCAAACCCACTTTCCTTTCAGTTGTTTGCTGCATTTGGCTCAAATCCGCTCATTCGGCCTGAAAATGCTTTTAAGCGCATAAAAACTTACACTCTTGATTTCTGGCTAAATAAAAGCTGTTGCAATGATATTTCCATGCTGAACTGAGTTGTTCTGGCTCAAATATGAAGGCAAACCCACTTTCCTTTCAGTATATTGCTGCATTTGGCAGAAATCAGCTCATTCGGACTAAAAATGCTTTTAAAAGCATAAAAACTTAGACTCTTGATTTATGGCTAAATAAAAACTGTTGCAATGATATTTCCATGCTGAACTGAGTTGTTCTGGGTCAAATATGAAGGCAAACCCACTTTCCTTTCAGTATTTTGCTGCATTTGGCAGAAACAAGCAGATTTGCTCATTCGGCCTGAAGCTGCTTTTAAGCGCATAAAAACTTACACTCTTGATTTCTGGCTAAATAAAAGCTGTTGCAATGATATTTCCATGCTGAACCGAGTTGTTCAGGTTCAAATATGAAGGCAAACCCACTTTCCTTTCAGTATTTTGCTGCATTTGGCAGAAATCAGCTCATTCGGACTAAAAATGCTTTTAAGTGCATAAAAACTTACACTCTTGATTTCTGGCTAAATAAAAGCTGTTGCAAGGATACTTCCATGCTGAACTGAGTTGTTCTGGGTCAAATATGAAGGCAAACCCACTTTCCTCTCAGTATTTTGCTGCATTTGGCAGAAACAAGCATATTTGCTCATTCGGCCTGAAAATGCTTTTAAGCACATAAAAACTTACACTCTTGATTTCTGGCTAAATAAAAGCTGTTGCAATGATATTTCCATGCTGAACTGAGTTGTTCTGGGTCAAATATGAAGGCAAACCCACTTTCCTCTCAGTATTTTGCTGCATTTGGCAGAAACAAGCATATTTGCTCATTCGGCCTGAAAATGCTTTTAAGCGCATAAAAACTTACACTCTTGATTTTCTGGCTAAATAAAAGCTGTTGCAATGATATTTCCGTGCTGAACTGAGTTGTTCTGGGTCAAATATGAAGGCAAACCCACTTTCCTTTCAGTATTTTGCTACATTTGGCAGAAACAAGCATATTTGCTCATTCGGCCTGAAAATGCTTTTAAGCGCATAAAAACTTACACTCTTGATTTCTGGCTAAATAAAAGCTGTTGCAATGATATTTCCATGCTGAACCGAGTTGTTCAGGTTCAAATATGAAGGCAAACCCACTTTCCTTTCAGTATTTTGCTACATTTGGCAGAAACAATCATATTTGCTCATTCAGCCTGAAAAAGCTTTTAAGCACATAAAAACCTACACTCTTCATTTCTGGCTAAATAAAAGCTGTTGCAATGATATTTCCATGCTGAACCGAGTTGTTCAGGTTCAAATATGAAGGCAAACCCACTTTCCTTTCAGTATTTTGCTGCATTTGGCAGAAACAAGCATATTTGCTCATTCGGCTTGAAATTGCTTTTAAGCGCATAAAAACTTACACTCTTGATTTCTGGCTAATTAAAAGCTGTTGCAATGATATTTCCATGCTGAACTGAGTTTTTCTGCGTCAAATATGAAGGTAGACCCACTTTCCTTTCAGTATTTTGCTACATTTGGCAGAAATCAGCTCATTCGGCCTGAAAATGCTTTTAAGCGCATAAAAACTTACACTCTTGATTTCTGGCTAAATAAAAGCTGTTGCAATGATATTTCCATGCTGAACCGAGTTGTTCAGGTTCAAATATGAAGGCAAACCCACTTTCCTTTCAGTATTTATCTGCATTTGGCAGAAACAATCATATTTGCTCATTCGGCCTGAAAATACTTTTAAGCGCATAAAAACTTACACTCTTGATTTATGGCTAAATAAAAGCTGTTGCAATGATATTTCCATGCTGAACTGAGTTTTTCTGCATCAAATATGAAGGCAAACCCACTTTCCTTTCAGTATTTTCCTGCATTTGGCAGAAACAAACATATTTGCTCATTCGGCCTGAAAATGCTTTTAAGCTCATCAAAAACTTACACTCTTGATTTCTGGCTAATAAATGCTGTTGCAATGATATTTCCATGCTGAACTGAGTTGTTCTGGGTCACATATGAAGGCAAACCCACTTTCCTTTCAGTATTTTGCTGCATTTGGCAGAAATCAGCTCATTCGGACTGAAAATGCTTTTAAGTGCATAAAAACTTACACTCTTGATTTCTGGCTAAATAAAAGCTGTTGCAATGATATTTCCATGCTGAACTGAGTTGTTCTGGGTCAAATATAAAGGCAAACCCACTTTCCTTTCAGTATTTTGCTACATTTGGCAGAAACAAGCATATTTGCTCATTCGGTCTGAAAATGCTTTTAAGCGCATAGAAACTTACACTCTTGATTTCTGGCTAAATAAAAACTGTTGCAATGATATTTCCATGCTGAACTGAGTTGTTCTGGGTCAAATATGAAGGCAAACCCACTTTCCTTTCAGTATTTTGCTGCATTTGGCAGAAACAAGCATATTTGCTCATTCGGCCTGAAAATGCTTTTAAGCGCATGAAAACTTAGACTCTTGATTTATGGCTAAATAAAAGCTGTTGCAATGATATTTCCATGCTGAACTGAGTTGTTCTGGGTCACATATGAAGGCAAACCCACTTTCCTTTCAGTATTTTGCTGCATTTGGCAGAAATCAGCTCATTCGGACTGAAAATGCTTTTAAGTGCATAAAAACTTACACTCTTGATTTCTGGCTAAATAAAAGCTGTTGCAATGATATTTCCATGCTGAACTGAGTTGTTCTGGGTCAAATATAAAGGCAAACCCACTTTCCTTTCAGTATTTTGCTACATTTGGCAGAAACAAGCATATTTGCTCATTCGGTCTGAAAATGCTTTTAAGCGCATAGAAACTTACACTCTTGATTTCTGGCTAAATAAAAGCTGTTGCAATGATATTTCCATGCTGAACCGAGTTGTTCAGGTTCAAATATGAAGGCAAACCCACTTTCCTTTCAGTATTTTGCTGCATTTGGCAGAAATCAGCTCATTCGGACTAAAAATGCTTTTAAGTGCATAAAAACTTACACTCTTGATTTCTGGCTAAATAAAAGCTGTTGCAATGATATTTCCATGCTGAACTGAGTTGTTCTGGGTCAAATATGAAGGCAAACCCACTTTCCTCTCAGTATTTTGCTGCATTTGGCAGAAACAAGCATATTTGCTCATTCGGCCTGAAAATGCTTTTAAGCACATAAAAACTTACACTCTTGATTTCTGGCTAAATAAAAGCTGTTGCAATGATATTTCCATGCTGAACTGAGTTGTTCTGGGTCAAATATGAAGGCGAACCCACTTTCCTTTCAGTTGTTTGCTGCATTTGGCTCAAATCCGCTCATTCGGCCTGAAAATGCTTTTAAGCGCATAAAAACGTACACTCTTGATTTCTGGCTAAATAAAAGCTGTTGCAATGATATTTCCATGCTGAACTGAGTTTTTCTGCGTCGAATATGAAGGTAGACCCACTTTCCTTTCAGTATTTTGCTACATTTGGCAGAAATCAGCTCATTCGGCCTGAAAATGCTTTTAAGCGCATAAAAACTTACACTCTTGATTTCTGGCTAAATAAAAGCTGTTGCAATGAAATTTCCATGCTGAACTGAGTTGTTCAGGTTCAAATATGAAGGCAAACCCACTTTCCTTTCAGTATTTTGCTGCATTTGGCAGAAACAAGCATATTTGCTCATTCGGCTTGAAATTGCTTTTAAGCGCATAAAAACTTACACTCTTGATTTCTGGCTAAATAAAAGCTGTTGCAATGATATTTCCATGCTGAACTGAGTTGTTCTGGGTCAAATATGAAGGCAAACCCACTTTCCTTTCAGTTGTTTGCTGCATTTGGCTCAAATCCGCTCATTCGGCCTGAAAATGCTTTTAAGCGCATAAAAACTTACACTCTTGATTTCTGGCTAAATAAAAGCTGTTGCAATGATATTTCCATGCTGAACTGAGTTGTTCTGGCTCAAATATGAAGGCAAACCCACTTTCCTTTCAGTATATTGCTGCATTTGGCAGAAATCAGCTCATTCGGACTAAAAATGCTTTTAAAAGCATAAAAACTTAGACTCTTGATTTATGGCTAAATAAAAACTGTTGCAATGATATTTCCATGCTGAACTGAGTTGTTCTGGGTCAAATATGAAGGCAAACCCACTTTCCTTTCAGTATTTTGCTGCATTTGGCAGAAACAAGCAGATTTGCTCATTCGGCCTGAAGCTGCTTTTAAGCGCATAAAAACTTACACTCTTGATTTCTGGCTAAATAAAAGCTGTTGCAATGATATTTCCATGCTGAACCGAGTTGTTCAGGTTCAAATATGAAGGCAAACCCACTTTCCTTTCAGTATTTTGCTGCATTTGGCAGAAATCAGCTCATTCGGACTAAAAATGCTTTTAAGTGCATAAAAACTTACACTCTTGATTTCTGGCTAAATAAAAGCTGTTGCAAGGATACTTCCATGCTGAACTGAGTTGTTCTGGGTCAAATATGAAGGCAAACCCACTTTCCTCTCAGTATTTTGCTGCATTTGGCAGAAACAAGCATATTTGCTCATTCGGCCTGAAAATGCTTTTAAGCACATAAAAACTTACACTCTTGATTTCTGGCTAAATAAAAGCTGTTGCAATGATATTTCCATGCTGAACTGAGTTGTTCTGGGTCAAATATGAAGGCAAACCCACTTTCCTTTCAGTATTTTGCTGCATTTGGCAGAAATCCGCTCATTCGGCCTGAAAATGCTTTTAAGCGCATAAAAACTTACACTCTTGATTTTCTGGCTAAATAAAAGCTGTTGCAATGATATTTCCGTGCTGAACTGAGTTGTTCTGGGTCAAATATGAAGGCAAACCCACTTTCCTTTCAGTATTTTGCTACATTTGGCAGAAACAAGCATATTTGCTCATTCGGCCTGAAAATGCTTTTAAGCGCATAAAAACTTACACTCTTGATTTCTGGCTAAATAAAAGCTGTTGCAATGATATTTCCATGCTGAACCGAGTTGTTCAGGTTCAAATATGAAGGCAAACCCACTTTCCTTTCAGTATTTTGCTACATTTGGCAGAAACAATCATATTTGCTCATTCAGCCTGAAAAAGCTTTTAAGCACATAAAAACCTACACTCTTCATTTCTGGCTAAATAAAAGCTGTTGCAATGATATTTCCATGCTGAACCGAGTTGTTCAGGTTCAAATATGAAGGCAAACCCACTTTCCTTTCAGTATTTTGCTGCATTTGGCAGAAACAAGCATATTTGCTCATTCGGCTTGAAATTGCTTTTAAGCGCATAAAAACTTACACTCTTGATTTCTGGCTAATTAAAAGCTGTTGCAATGATATTTCCATGCTGAACTGAGTTTTTCTGCGTCAAATATGAAGGTAGACCCACTTTCCTTTCAGTATTTTGCTACATTTGGCAGAAATCAGCTCATTCGGCCTGAAAATGCTTTTAAGCGCATAAAAACTTACACTCTTGATTTCTGGCTAAATAAAAGCTGTTGCAATGATATTTCCATGCTGAAC
>NW_027125325.1:0-100000 GCF_033026475.1 Channa argus
CTATTGCAACTTTAGCCAGTAATCATTCCACTGCAATTGAACTGTATACATGCCGGACATTCAAATGCACTATACTGTTTACATGCTGCTTTTTTTGTACCTTTGGCACACTTGACTGTACTGTACTGTAAAATAGTATACAATAAGTTTACTGGTCGGCACTATCTTAGGTTTTTTGTCCTGTCCTGTGTTATTTTGTGTTGTCCGTCTACACTGTCTGTCTGTACTGTTTTTCATCTGCACTGTTTACACTAGGTTGAACTCGATGCACTTTACATAGTTTGTGTTGTTTTGTAGCACCTTGGTTCTGGAGGAACGTTATCTCGTTTCTACTGTGTACTGTGTACCACTGTGTATAGTAGAAATGACAATAAAAGCCACTTGACTTGACTTGACTTGACTTGACTTAATCGTCCGCTCTGTCAAAGACACACAGCCTTTATTCAGCGACTACCCTGGCGTAATCTTTTGTTTTTTTGTCTCTTTTGTCTATTTGTGCCATTCTGTGATTTCAGGTTGTTTTACTGAGCAAGCATTCGTAAGAACTTAGTCAACCCACTGACACAGCTTGAGTGTGCATGTCATCTTAAAATAACAACAATAGTGTTTCTGCCTGGTTTTGAACCAGGGACCTTTCGCGTGTGAGGCCAATGTGATAACCGCTACACCACAGAAACCGGCCACTTTGACAAACTTCTTCAGAGCGTAGCTTCCCAGCAAAGTGAATAAAACAGTCGCGGAAGATTACTTCTAAGGGGCTTTGGGATGACAAGATCTTTATGGAACTTTGTAGTACTAAAACCAAAAGTGTTGCCTTTCGCATTGTTAGAACTGAGACAACCCCTTTTACAAGACACTCCAACCAGGCTGACTGTGCAGATAATAATGGACAGCAACAGTGTTTCTGCCTGGTTTCGAACCAGGGACCTTTCGCGTGTTAGGCGAATGTGATAACCACTACACTACAGAAACTGGCCACGTAGGGTGTCAATTCCAGAGGGTAGCATCTAACCACAAAGCGACACATCATCATGCAAGGTCGACTCTAAGAGGTTTTCAAACCTCCTAGTGCACAATAGGTACTTTCTCAGCTTAATGGGGACCATGCTCATATGTAGAGGCTGATCGGTCCAACGCTATGCCAGTGCAGTGTGGAGAGGAGATTGAGACTCTTGTAATTGACATCCTAGGGCTGCTGCTGCAAGTGCAGCTATTTATCGTGGTCGTGGTCGGCTTGTCCAAACAAAGGCTGTTTAGAAATTGGTTCTTAACTTTCTTCAGTAGTCTCGCATAACCCTTTTTCGACATGCTGTTTGCCATATCGCGTGCACCAAGAATAGGGAATGCAATGCAGGAAAGGGACTCCTCAACAGATAGTCAAAACTGAAATTGAACGACGACTATTGCAACTTTAGCCAGTAATCATTCCACTGCAATTGAACTGTATACATGCCGGACATTCAAATGCACTATACTGTTTACATGCTGCTTTTTTTGTACCTTTGGCACACTTGACTGTACTGTACTGTAAAATAGTATACAATAGGTTTACTGGTCGGCACTATCTTAGGTTTTTTGTCCTGTCCTGTGTTATTTTGTGTTGTCCGTCTACACTGTCTGTCTGTACTGTTTTTCATCTGCACTGTTTACACTAGGTTGAACTCGATGCACTTTACATAGTTTGTGCTGTTTTGTAGCACCTTGGTTCTGGAGGAACGTTATCTCGTTTCTACTGTGTACTGTGTACCACTGTGTATAGTAGAAATGACAATAAAAGCCACTTGACTTGACTTGACTTGACTTGACTTAATCGTCCGCTCTGTCAAAGACACACAGCCTTTATTCAGCGACTACCCTGGCGTAATCTTTTGTTTTTTTGTCTCTTTTGTCTATTTGTGCCATTCTGTGATTTCAGGTTGTTTTACTGAGCAAGCATTCGTAAGAACTTAGTCAACCCACTGACACAGCTTGAGTGTGCATGTCATCTTAAAATAACAACAAGAGTGTTTCTGCCTGGTTTCGAACCAGGGACCTTTCGCGTGTGAGGCAAACGTGATAACCGCTACACCACAGAAACCGGCCACTTTGACAAACTTCTTCAGAGCGTAGCTTCCCAGCAAAGTGAATAAAACAGTCACGGAAGATTACTCCTAAGGGGCTTTGGGATGAGAAGATCTTTATGGAACTTTGTAGTACTAAAACCAAAAGTGTTGCCTTTCTCATTGTTAGAACTGAGACAACACCTTTTACAAGACACTCTAACCAGGCTGACTGTGCAGATAATAATGGACAGCAACAGTGTTTCTGCCTGGTTTCGAACCAGGGACCGTTCGCATGTTAGGCGAATGTGATAACCACTACACTACAGAACCTGGCCACGCAGGTCGTCACTTTCAGAGGGTAGCATCTAACCACAAAGCGACACATCATCATGCAAGGTCGACTCTAAGGGGCTTTCAAACCTCCTAGTGCACAATAGGTACTTTCTCAGCTTAATGGGGACCATGCTCATATGTAGAGGCTGATCGGTCCAACGCTATGCCAGTGCAGTGTGGAGAGGAGATTGAAGCTCTTGTAATTGACATCCTAGGGCTTCTTCTGCAAGCGCAGCTATTTATCATGGGAAAAAGTCTCAATTTCGATTAATAGTATGTGGTCGGCTTGTCCAAACTAAGGCTGTTTAGAAATTGGTTCTTAACTTTCTTCAGTAGTCTCGCATAACCCTTTTTCGACATGCTGTTTGCCATATCGCGTGCACCAAGAATAGGGAATGCAATGCAGGAAAGGGACTCCTCAACAGATAGTCAAAACTGAAATTGAACGACGACTATTGCAACTTTAGCCAGTAATCATTCCACTGCAATTGAACTGTATACATGCCGGACATTCAAATGCACTATACTGTTTACATGCTGCTTTTTTTGTACCTTTGGCACACTAGACTGTACTGTACTGTAAAATAGTACACAATAGGTTTACTGGTCGGCACTGTCTTAGGTTTTGTGTCCTGTCCTGTGTTATTTTGTGTTGTCCATCTACACTGTCTGTCATTACTGTTTTTCATCTGCACTGTTTGCACTAGGTTGAACTCGATGCACTTTACATAGCTTGTGTTGTTTTGTAGCACCTTGGTTCTGGAGGAACGTTATCTCGTTTCTACTGTGTACTGTGTACCACTGTGTATAATAGAAATGACAATAAAAGCCACTTGAATTGACTTGACTTAATCGTCCGCTCTGTCAAAGACACACAGCCTTTATTCAGCGACTACCCTGGCGTAATCTTTTGTTTTTTTGTCTCTTTTGTCTATTTGTGCCATTCTGTGATTTCAGGTTGTTTTACTGAGCAAGCATTCGTAAGAACTTAGTCAACCCACTGACACAGCTTGAGTGTGCATGTCATCTTAAAATAACAACAATAGTGTTTCTGCCTGGTTTCAAACCAGGGACCTTTCGCGTGTGTGGCGAACGTGATAACCGCTACACCACAGAAACCGGCCACTTTGACAAACTTCTTCAGAGCGTAGCTTCCCAGCAAAGTGAATAAAACAGTCGCGGAAGATTACTCCTAAGGGGCTTTGGGATGAGAAGATCTTTATGGAACTTTGTAGTACTAAAACCAAAAGTGTTGCCTTTCTCATTGTTAGAACTGAGACAACCCCTTTTACAAGACACTCCAACCAGGCTGACTGTGCAGATAATAATGGACAGCAACAGTGTTTCTGCCTGGTTTCGAACCAGGGACCTTTCGCGTGTTAGGCGAATGTGATAACCACTACACTACAGAAACTGGCCACGTAGGGTGGCACTTTCAGAGGGTAGCATCTAACCACAAAGCGACACATCATCATGCAAGGTCGACTCTAAGGGGCTTTCAAACCTCCTAGTGCACAATAGGTACTTTCTCAGCTTAATGGGGACCATGCTCATATGTAGAGGCTGATCGGTCCAACGCTATGCCAGTGCAGTGTGGAGAGGAGATTGAGACTCTTGTAATTGACATCCTAGGGCTGCTGCTGCAAGTGCAGCTATTTATCGTGGTCGTGGTCGGCTTGTCCAAACAAAGGCTGTTTAGAAATTGGTTCTTAACTTTCTTCAGTAGTCTCGCATAACCCTTTTTCGACATGCTGTTTGCCATATCGCGTGCACCAAGAATAGGGAATGCAATGCAGGAAAGGGACTCCTCAACAGATAGTCACAACTGAAATTGAACGACGACTATTGCAACTTTAGCCAGTAATCATTCCACTGCAATTGCACTTTATACATGCCGGACATTCAAATGCAGTATACTGTTTACATGCTGCTTTTTTTGCACCTTTGGCACACTTGACTGTACTGTACTGTAAAATAGTATACAATAGGTTTACTGGTCGGCACTGTCTTAGGTTTTGTGTCCTGTCCTGTGTTATTTTGTGTTGTCCATCTACACTGTCTGTCATTACTGTTTTTCATCTGCACTGTTTGCACTAGGTTGAACTCGATGCACTTTACATAGCTTGTGTTGTTTTGTAGCACCTTGGTTCTGGAGGAACGTTATCTCGTTTCTACTGTGTACTGTGTACCACTGTGTATAATAGAAATGACAATAAAAGCCACTTGACTTGACTTGACTTAATCGTCCGCTCTGTCAAAGACACACAGCCTTTATTCAGCGACTACCCTGGCGTAATCTTTTGTTTTTTTGTCTCTTTTGTCTATTTGTGCCATTCTGTGATTTCAGGTTGTTTTACTGAGCAAGCATTCGTAAGAACTTAGTCAACCCACTGACACAGCTTGAGTGTGCATGTCATCTTAAAATAACAACAAGAGTGTTTCTGCCTGGTTTCGAACCTGGGACCTTTCGCGTGTGAGGCAACGTGATAACCGCTACACCACAGAAACCGGCCACTTTGACAAACTTCTTCAGAGCGTAGCTTCCCAGCAAAGTGAATAAAACAGTCACGGAAGATTACTCCTAAGGGGCTTTGGGATGAGAAGATCTTTATGGAACTTTGTAGTACTAAAACCAAAAGTGTTGCCTTTCTCATTGTTAGAACTGAGACAACCCCTTTTACAAGACACTCCAACCAGGCTGACTGTGCAGATAATAATAGACAGCAACCGTGTTTCTGCCTGGTTTCGAACCAGGGACCTTTCGCGTGTGAGGCAAACGTGATAACCGCTACACCACAGAAACCGGCCACGTAGGGTGTCAATTCCAGAGGGTAGCATCTAACCACAAAGCGACACATCATCATGCAAGGTCGACTCTAAGGGGCTTTCAAACCTCCTAGTGCACAATAGGTACTTTCTCAGCTTAATGGGGACCATGCTCATATGTAGAGGCTGATCGGTCCAACGCTATGCCAGTGCAGTGTGGAGAGGAGATTGAAGCTCTTGTAATTGACATCCTAGGGCTGCTGCTGCAAGTGCAGCTATTTATCATGGGAGAAATTCTCTATTTCGATTAATAGTATGTGGTCGGCTTGTCCAAACTAAGGCTGTTTAGAAATTGGTTCTTAACTTTCTTCAGTAGTCTCGCATAACCCTTTTTCGACATGCTGTTTGCCATATCGCGTGCACCAAGAATAGGGAATGCAATGCAGGAAAGGGACTCCTCAACAGATAGTCAAAACTGAAATTGAACGACGACTATTGCAACTTTAGCCAGTAATCATTCCACTGCAATTGCACTGTATACATGCCGGACATTCAAATGCACTATACTGTTTACATGCTGCTTTTTTTGTACCTTTGGCACACTTGACTGTACTGTACTGTAAAATAGTATACAATAGGTTTACTGGTCGGCACTATCTTAGGTTTTTTGTCCTGTCCTGTGTTATTTTGTGTTGTCCGTCTACACTGTCTGTCTGTACTGTTTTTCATCTGCACTGTTTACACTAGGTTGAACTCGATGCACTTTACATAGTTTGTGTTGTTTTGTAGCACCTTGGTTCTGGAGGAACGTTATCTCGTTTCTACTGTGTACTGTGTACCACTGTGTATAGTAGAAATGACAATAAAAGCCACTTGACTTGACTTGACTTGACTTGACTTAATTGTGCGCTCTGTCAAAAACACACAGCCTTTATTCAGCGACTACCCTGGCGTAATCTTTTGTTTTTTTGTCTCTTTTGTCTATTTGTACCATTCTGTGATTTCAGTTTGTTTTACTGAGCAAGCATTCGTAAGAAATTGGTCAACCCACTGACACAGCTTGAGAGTGCATGTCATCTTAAAATAACAACAATAGTGTTTCTGCCTGGTTTCGAACCAGGGACCTTTCGCGTGTGAGGCGAACGTGATAACCGCTACACCACAGAAACCGGCCACTTTCACAAACTTCTTCAGAGCGTAGCTTCCCAGCAAAGTGAATAAAACAGTCGCGGAAGATTACTTCTAAGGGGCTTTGGGATGACAAGATCTTTATGGAACTTTGTAGTACTAAAACCAAAAGTGTTGCCTTTCGCATTGTTAGAACTGAGACAACCCCTTTTACAAGACACTCCAACCAGGCTGACTGTGCAGATAATAATGGACAGCAACAGTGTTTCTGCCTGGTTTCGAACCAGGGACCTTTCGCGTGTTAGGCGAATGTGATAACCACTACACTACAGAAACTGGCCACGTAGAGTGGCACTTTCAGAGGGTAGCATCTAACCACAAAGCGACACATCATCATGCAAGGTCGACTCTAAGGGGCTTTCAAACCTCCTAGTGCACAATAGGTACTTTCTCAGCTTAATGGGGACCATGCTCATATGTAGAGGCTGATCGGTCCAACGCTATGCCAGTGCAGTGTGGAGAGGAGATTGAAGCTCTTGTAATTGACATCCTAGGGCTGCTGCTGCAAGTGCAGCTATTTATCGTGGTCGTGGTCGGCTTGTCCAAACAAAGGCTGTTTAGAAATTGGTTCTTAACTTTCTTCAGTAGTCTCGCATAACCCTTTTTCGACATGCTGTTTGCCATATCGCGTGCACCAAGAATAGGGCATGCAATGCAGGAAAGGGACTCCTCAACAGATAGTCAACACTGAAATTGAACGACGACTATTGCAACTTTAGCCAGTAATCATTCCACTGCAATTGCACTTTATACATGCCGGACATTCAAATGCAGTATACTGTTTACATGCTGCTTTTTTTGCACCTTTGGCACACTTGACTGTACTGTACTGTAAAATAGTATACAATAGGTTTACTGGTCGGCACTGTCTTAGGTTTTGTGTCCTGTCCTGTGTTATTTTGTGTTGTCCATCTACACTGTCTGTCATTACTGTTTTTCATCTGCACTGTTTGCACTAGGTTGAACTCGATGCACTTTACATAGCTTGTGTTGTTTTGTAGCACCTTGGTTCTGGAGGAACGTTATCTCGTTTCTACTGTGTACCACTGTGTATAATAGAAATGACAATAAAAGCCACTTGACTTGACTTGACTTAATCGTCCGCTCTGTCAAAGACACACAGCCTTTATTCAGCGACTACCCTGGCGTAATCTTTTGTTTTTTTGTCTCTTTTGTCTATTTGTGCCATTCTGTGATTTCAGGTTGTTTTACTGAGCAAGCATTCGTAAGAACTTAGTCAACCCACTGACACAGCTTGAGTGTGCATGTCATCTTAAAATAACAACAAGAGTGTTTCTGCCTGGTTTCGAACCAGGGACCTTTCGCGTGTGAGGCGAACGTGATAACCGCTACACCACAGAAACCGGCCACTTTGACAAACTTCTTCAGAGCGTAGCTTCCCAGCAAAGTGAATAAAACAGTCACGGAAGATTACTCCTAAGGGGCTTTGGGATGAGAAGATCTTTATGGAACTTTGTAGTACTAAAACCAAAAGTGTTGCCTTTCTCATTGTTAGAACTGAGACAACACCTTTTACAAGACACTCTAACCAGGCTGACTGTGCAGATAATAATGGACAGCAACAGTGTTTCTGCCTGGTTTCGAACCAGGGACCGTTCGCATGTTAGGCGAATGTGATAACCACTACACTACAGAACCTGGCCACGCAGAACGTCACTTTCAGAGGGTAGCATCTAACCACAAAGCGACACATCATCATGCAAGGTCGACTCTAAGGGGCTTTCAAACCTCCTAGTGCACAATAGGTACTTTCTCAGCTTAATGGGGACCATGCTCATATGTAGAGGCTGATCGGTCCAACGCTATGCCAGTGCAGTGTGGAGAGGAGATTGAAGCTCTTGTAATTGACATCCTAGGGCTTCTTCTGCAAGCGCAGCTATTTATCATGGGAAAAAGTCTCAATTTCGATTAATAGTATGTGGTCGGCTTGTCCAAACTAAGGCTGTTTAGAAATTGGTTCTTAACTTTCTTCAGTAGTCTCGCATAACCCTTTTTCGACATGCTGTTTGCCATATCGCGTGCACCAAGAATAGGGCATGCAATGCAGGAAAGGGACTCCTCAACAGATAGTCAACACTGAAATTGAACGACGACTATTGCAACTTTAGCCAGTAATCATTCCACTGCAATTGCACTTTATACATGCCGGACATTCAAATGCAGTATACTGTTTACATGCTGCTTTTTTTGCACCTTTGGCACACTTGACTGTACTGTACTGTAAAATAGTATACAATAGGTTTACTGGTCGGCACTGTCTTAGGTTTTGTGTCCTGTCCTGTGTTATTTTGTGTTGTCCATCTACACTGTCTGTCATTACTGTTTTTCATCTGCACTGTTTGCACTAGGTTGAACTCGATGCACTTTACATAGCTTGTGTTGTTTTGTAGCACCTTGGTTCTGGAGGAACGTTATCTCGTTTCTACTGTGTACTGTGTACCACTGTGTATAATAGAAATGACAATAAAAGCCACTTGACTTGACTTGACTTTATCGTCCGCTCTGTCAAAGACACACAGCCTTTATTCAGCGACTACCCTGGCGTAATCTTTTGTTTTTTTGTCTCTTTTGTCTATTTGTGCCATTCTGTGATTTCAGGTTGTTTTACTGAGCAAGCATTCGTAAGAACTTAGTCAACCCACTGACACAGCTTGAGTGTGCATGTCATCTTAAAATAACAACAAGAGTGTTTCTGCCTGGTTTCGAACCAGGGACCTTTCGCGTGTGAGGCGAACGTGATAACCGCTACACCACAGAAACCGGCCACCTTGACAAACTTCTTAAGAGCGTAGCTTCCCAGCAAAGTGAATAAAACAGTCGCGGAAGATTACTCCTAAGGGGCTTTGGGATGACAAGATCTTTATGGAACTTTGTAGTACTAAAACCAGAAGTGTTGCCTTTCTCATTGTTAGAACTGAGACAACCCCTTTTACAAGACACTCCAACCAGGCTGACTTTGCACTGACAGCAACAGTGTTTCTGCCTGGTTTCGAACCAGGGACCTTTCGCGTGTTAGGCGAATGTGATAACCACTACACTACAGAAACTGGCCACGTAGGGTGTCAATTCCAGAGGCTAGCATCTAACCACAAAGCAACACATCATCATGCAAGGTCGACTCTAAGGGGCTTTCAAACCTCCTAGTGCACATTAGGTACTTTCTCAGCTTAATGGGGACCATGCTCATATGTAGAGGCTGATCGGTCCAACGCTATGCCAGTGCAGTGTGGAGAGGAGATTGAAGCTCTTGTAATTGACATCCTAGGGCTGCTTCTGCAAGCGCAGCTATTTATCATGGGAGAAAGTCTCAATTTCGATTAATAGTATGTGGTCGGCTTGTCCAAACTAAGGCTGTTTAGAAATTGGTTCTTAACTTTCTTCAGTAGTCTCGCATAACCCTTTTTCGACATGCTGTTTGCCATATCGCGTGCACCAAGAATAGGGCATGCAATGCAGGAAAGGGACTCCTCAACAGATAGTCAACACTGAAATTGAACGACGACTATTGCAACTTTAGCCAGTAATCATTCCACTGCAATTGCACTTTATACATGCCGGACATTCAAATGCAGTATACTGTTTACATGCTGCTTTTTTTGCACCTTTGGCACACTTGACTGTACTGTACTGTAAAATAGTATACAATAGGTTTACTGGTCGGCACTGTCTTAGGTTTTGTGTCCTGTCCTGTGTTATTTTGTGTTGTCCATCTACACTGTCTGTCATTACTGTTTTTCATCTGCACTGTTTGCACTAGGTTGAACTCGATGCACTTTACATAGCTTGTGTTGTTTTGTAGCACCTTGGTTCTGGAGGAACGTTATCTCGTTTCTACTGTGTACCACTGTGTATAATAGAAATGACAATAAAAGCCACTTGACTTGACTTGACTTAATCGTCCGCTCTGTCAAAGACACACAGCCTTTATTCAGCGACTACCCTGGCGTAATCTTTTGTTTTTTTGTCTCTTTTGTCTATTTGTGCCATTCTGTGATTTCAGGTTGTTTTACTGAGCAAGCATTCGTAAGAACTTAGTCAACCCACTGACACAGCTTGAGTGTGCATGTCATCTTAAAATAACAACAAGAGTGTTTCTGCCTGGTTTCGAACCAGGGACCTTTCGCGTGTGAGGCGAACGTGATAACCGCTACACCACAGAAACCGGCCACTTTGACAAACTTCTTCAGAGCGTAGCTTCCCAGCAAAGTGAATAAAACAGTCACGGAAGATTACTCCTAAGGGGCTTTGGGATGAGAAGATCTTTATGGAACTTTGTAGTACTAAAACCAAAAGTGTTGCCTTTCTCATTGTTAGAACTGAGACAACACCTTTTACAAGACACTCTAACCAGGCTGACTGTGCAGATAATAATGGACAGCAACAGTGTTTCTGCCTGGTTTCGAACCAGGGACCGTTCGCATGTTAGGCGAATGTGATAACCACTACACTACAGAACCTGGCCACGCAGGGCGTCACTTTCAGAGGGTAGCATCTAACCACAAAGCGACACATCATCATGCAAGGTCGACTCTAAGGGGCTTTCAAACCTCCTAGTGCACAATAGGTACTTTCTCAGCTTAATGGGGACCATGCTCATATGTAGAGGCTGATCGGTCCAACGCTATGCCAGTGCAGTGTGGAGAGGAGATTGAAGCTCTTGTAATTGACATCCTAGGGCTTCTTCTGCAAGCGCAGCTATTTATCATGGGAAAAAGTCTCAATTTCGATTAATAGTATGTGGTCGGCTTGTCCAAACTAAGGCTGTTTAGAAATTGGTTCTTAACTTTCTTCAGTAGTCTCGCATAACCCTTTTTCGACATGCTGTTTGCCATATCGCGTGCACCAAGAATAGGGCATGCAATGCAGGAAAGGGACTCCTCAACAGATAGTCAACACTGAAATTGAACGACGACTATTGCAACTTTAGCCAGTAATCATTCCACTGCAATTGCACTTTATACATGCCGGACATTCAAATGCAGTATACTGTTTACATGCTGCTTTTTTTGCACCTTTGGCACACTTGACTGTACTGTACTGTAAAATAGTATACAATAGGTTTACTGGTCGGCACTGTCTTAGGTTTTGTGTCCTGTCCTGTGTTATTTTGTGTTGTCCATCTACACTGTCTGTCATTACTGTTTTTCATCTGCACTGTTTGCACTAGGTTGAACTCGATGCACTTTACATAGCTTGTGTTGTTTTGTAGCACCTTGGTTCTGGAGGAACGTTATCTCGTTTCTACTGTGTACTGTGTACCACTGTGTATAATAGAAATGACAATAAAAGCCACTTGACTTGACTTGACTTTATCGTCCGCTCTGTCAAAGACACACAGCCTTTATTCAGCGACTACCCTGGCGTAATCTTTTGTTTTTTTGTCTCTTTTGTCTATTTGTGCCATTCTGTGATTTCAGGTTGTTTTACTGAGCAAGCATTCGTAAGAACTTAGTCAACCCACTGACACAGCTTGAGTGTGCATGTCATCTTAAAATAACAACAAGAGTGTTTCTGCCTGGTTTCGAACCAGGGACCTTTCGCGTGTGAGGCGAACGTGATAACCGCTACACCACAGAAACCGGCCACCTTGACAAACTTCTTAAGAGCGTAGCTTCCCAGCAAAGTGAATAAAACAGTCGCGGAAGATTACTCCTAAGGGGCTTTGGGATGACAAGATCTTTATGGAACTTTGTAGTACTAAAACCAAAAGTGTTGCCTTTCTCATTGTTAGAACTGAGACAACCCCTTTTACAAGACACTCCAACCAGGCTGACTGTGCAGATAATAATGGACAGCAACAGTGTTTCTGCCTGGTTTCGAACCAGGGACCTTTCGCGTGTTAGGCGAATGTGATAACCACTACACTACAGAAACTGGCCACGTAGAGTGGCACTTTCAGAGGGTAGCATCTAACCACAAAGCGACACATCATCATGCAAGGTCGACTCTAAGGGGCTTTCAAACCTCCTAGTGCACAATAGGTACTTTCTCAGCTTAATGGGGACCATGCTCATATGTAGAGGCTGATCGGTCCAACGCTATGCCAGTGCAGTGTGGAGAGGAGATTGAAGCTCTTGTAATTGACATCCTAGGGCTGCTGCTGCAAGTGCAGCTATTTATCGTGGTCGTGGTCGGCTTGTCCAAACAAAGGCTGTTTAGAAATTGGTTCTTAACTTTCTTCAGTAGTCTCGCATAACCCTTTTTCGACATGCTGTTTGCCATATCGCGTGCACCAAGAATAGGGAATGCAATGCAGGAAAGGGACTCCTCAACAGATAGTCAAAACTGAAATTGAACGACGACTATTGCAACTTTAGCCAGTAATCATTCCACTGCAATTGAACTGTATACATGCCGGACATTCAAATGCACTATACTGTTTACATGCTGCTTTTTTTGTACCTTTGGCACACTTGACTGTACTGTACTGTAAAATAGTACACAATAGGTTTACTGGTCGGCACTGTCTTAGGTTTTGTGTCCTGTCCTGTGTTATTTTGTGTTGTCCATCTACACTGTCTGTCATTACTGTTTTTCATCTGCACTGTTTGCACTAGGTTGAACTCGATGCACTTTACATAGCTTGTGTTGTTTTGTAGCACCTTGGTTCTGGAGGAACGTTATCTCGTTTCTACTGTGTACTGTGTACCACTGTGTATAATAGAAATGACAATAAAAGCCACTTGAATTGACTTGACTTAATCGTCCGCTCTGTCAAAGACACACAGCCTTTATTCAGCGACTACCCTGGCGTAATCTTTTGTTTTTTTGTCTCTTTTGTCTATTTGTGCCATTCTGTGATTTCAGGTTGTTTTACTGAGCAAGCATTCGTAAGAACTTAGTCAACCCACTGACACAGCTTGAGTGTGCATGTCATCTTAAAATAACAACAATAGTGTTTCTGCCTGGTTTCAAACCAGGGACCTTTCGCGTGTGTGGCGAACGTGATAACCGCTACACCACAGAAACCGGCCACTTTGACAAACTTCTTCAGAGCGTAGCTTCCCAGCAAAGTGAATAAAACAGTCGCGGAAGATTACTCCTAAGGGGCTTTGGGATGACAAGATCTTTATGGAACTTTGTAGTACTAAAACCAAAAGTGTTGCCTTTCTCATTGTTAGAACTGAGACAACCCCTTTTACAAGACACTCCAACCAGGCTGACTGTGCAGATAATAATGGACAGCAACAGTGTTTCTGCCTGGTTTCGAACCAGGGACCTTTCACGTGTTAGGCGAATGTGATAACCACTACACTACAGAAACTGGCCACGTAGGGTGGCACTTTCAGAGGGTAGCATCTAACCACAAAGCGACACATCATCATGCAAGGTCGACTCTAAGGGGCTTTCAAACCTCCTAGTGCACAATAGGTACTTTCTCAGCTTAATGGGGACCATGCTCATATGTAGAGGCTGATCGGTCCAACGCTATGCCAGTGCAGTGTGGAGAGGAGATTGAAGCTCTTGTAATTGACATCCTAGGGCTGCTGCTGCAAGCGCAGCTATTTATCATGGGAAAAAGTCTCAATTTCGATTAATAGTATGTGGTCGGCTTGTCCAAACTAAGGCTGTTTAGAAATTGGTTCTTAACTTTCTTCAGTAGTCTCGCATAACCCTTTTTCGACATGCTGTTTGCCATATCGCGTGCACCAAGAATAGGGCATGCAATGCAGGAAAGGGACTCCTCAACAGATAGTCAACACTGAAATTGAACGACGACTATTGCAACTTTAGCCAGTAATCATTCCACTGCAATTGCACTTTATACATGCCGGACATTCAAATGCAGTATACTGTTTACATGCTGCTTTTTTTGCACCTTTGGCACACTTGACTGTACTGTACTGTAAAATAGTATACAATAGGTTTACTGGTCGGCACTGTCTTAGGTTTTGTGTCCTGTCCTGTGTTATTTTGTGTTGTCCATCTACACTGTCTGTCATTACTGTTTTTCATCTGCACTGTTTGCACTAGGTTGAACTCGATGCACTTTACATAGCTTGTGTTGTTTTGTAGCACCTTGGTTCTGGAGGAACGTTATCTCGTTTCTACTGTGTACTGTGTACCACTGTGTATAATAGAAATGACAATAAAAGCCACTTGACTTGACTTGACTTTATCGTCCGCTCTGTCAAAGACACACAGCCTTTATTCAGCGACTACCCTGGCGTAATCTTTTGTTTTTTTGTCTCTTTTGTCTATTTGTGCCATTCTGTGATTTCAGGTTGTTTTACTGAGCAAGCATTCGTAAGAACTTAGTCAACCCACTGACACAGCTTGAGTGTGCATGTCATCTTAAAATAACAACAAGAGTGTTTCTGCCTGGTTTCGAACCAGGGACCTTTCGCGTGTGAGGCGAACGTGATAACCGCTACACCACAGAAACCAGCCACCTTGACAAACTTCTTAAGAGCGTAGCTTCCCAGCAAAGTGAATAAAACAGTCGCGGAAGATTACTCCTAAGGGGCTTTGGGATGACAAGATCTTTATGGAACTTTGTAGTACTAAAACCAAAAGTGTTGCCTTTCTCATTGTTAGAACTGAGACAACCCCTTTTACAAGACACTCCAACCAGGCTGACTGTGCAGATAATAATGGACAGCAACAGTGTTTCTGCCTGGTTTCGAACCAGGGACCTTTCGCGTGTTAGGCGAATGTGATAACCACTACACTACAGAAACTGGCCACGTAGAGTGGCACTTTCAGAGGGTAGCATCTAACCACAAAGCGACACATCATCATGCAAGGTCGACTCTAAGGGGCTTTCAAACCTCCTAGTGCACAATAGGTACTTTCTCAGCTTAATGGGGACCATGCTCATATGTAGAGGCTGATCGGTCCAACGCTATGCCAGTGCAGTGTGGAGAGGAGATTGAAGCTCTTGTAATTGACATCCTAGGGCTGCTGCTGCAAGTGCAGCTATTTATCGTGGTCGTGGTCGGCTTGTCCAAACAAAGGCTGTTTAGAAATTGGTTCTTAACTTTCTTCAGTAGTCTCGCATAACCCTTTTTCGACATGCTGTTTGCCATATCGCGTGCACCAAGAATAGGGAATGCAATGCAGGAAAGGGACTCCTCAACAGATAGTCAAAACTGAAATTGAACGACGACTATTGCAACTTTAGCCAGTAATCATTCCACTGCAATTGAACTGTATACATGCCGGACATTCAAATGCACTATACTGTTTACATGCTGCTTTTTTTGTACCTTTGGCACACTTGACTGTACTGTACTGTAAAATAGTATACAATAAGTTTACTGGTCGGCACTATCTTAGGTTTTTTGTCCTGTCCTGTGTTATTTTGTGTTGTCCGTCTACACTGTCTGTCTGTACTGTTTTTCATCTGCACTGTTTACACTAGGTTGAACTCGATGCACTTTACATAGTTTGTGTTGTTTTGTAGCACCTTGGTTCTGGAGGAACGTTATCTCGTTTCTACTGTGTACTGTGTACCACTGTGTATAGTAGAAATGACAATAAAAGCCACTTGACTTGACTTGACTTGACTTGACTTAATCGTCCGCTCTGTCAAAGACACACAGCCTTTATTCAGCGACTACCCTGGCGTAATCTTTTGTTTTTTTGTCTCTTTTGTCTATTTGTACCATTCTGTGATTTCAGGTTGTTTTACTGAGCAAGCATTCGTAAGAACTTAGTCAACCCACTGACACAGCTTGAGTGTGCATGTCATCTTAAAATAACAACAATAGTGTTTCTGCCTGGTTTTGAACCAGGGACCTTTCGCGTGTGAGGCCAACGTGATAACCGCTACACCACAGAAACCGGCCACTTTGACAAACTTCTTCAGAGCGTAGCTTCCCAGCAAAGTGAATAAAACAGTCGCGGAAGATTACTTCTAAGGGGCTTTGGGATGACAAGATCTTTATGGAACTTTGTAGTACTAAAACCAAAAGTGTTGCCTTTCGCATTGTTAGAACTGAGACAACCCCTTTTACAAGACACTCCAACCAGGCTGACTGTGCAGATAATAATGGACAGCAACAGTGTTTCTGCCTGGTTTCGAACCAGGGACCTTTCGCGTGTTAGGCGAATGTGATAACCACTACACTACAGAAACTGGCCACGTAGGGTGTTAATTCCAGAGGGTAGCATCTAACCACAAAGCGACACATCATCATGCAAGGTCGACTCTAAGAGGTTTTCAAACCTCCTAGTGCACAATAGGTACTTTCTCAGCTTAATGGGGACCATGCTCATATGTAGAGGCTGATCGGTCCAACGCTATGCCAGTGCAGTGTGGAGAGGAGATTGACACTCTTGTAATTGACATCCTAGGGCTGCTGCTGCAAGTGCAGCTATTTATCGTGGTCGTGGTCGGCTTGTCCAAACAAAGGCTGTTTAGAAATTGGTTCTTAACTTTCTTCAGTAGTCTCGCATAACCCTTTTTCGACATGCTGTTTGCCATATCGCGTGCACCAAGAATAGGGAATGCAATGCAGGAAAGGGACTCCTCAACAGATAGTCAAAACTGAAATTGAACGACGACTATTGCAACTTTAGCCAGTAATCATTCCACTGCAATTGAACTGTATACATGCCGGACATTCAAATGCACTATACTGTTTACATGCTGCTTTTTTTGTACCTTTGGCACACTTGACTGTACTGTACTGTAAAATAGTATACAATAGGTTTACTGGTCGGCACTATCTTAGGTTTTTTGTCCTGTCCTGTGTTATTTTGTGTTGTCCGTCTACACTGTCTGTCTGTACTGTTTTTCATCTGCACTGTTTACACTAGGTTGAACTCGATGCACTTTACATAGTTTGTGCTGTTTTGTAGCACCTTGGTTCTGGAGGAACGTTATCTCGTTTCTACTGTGTACTGTGTACCACTGTGTATAGTAGAAATGACAATAAAAGCCACTTGACTTGACTTGACTTAATCGTCCGCTCTGTCAAAGACACACAGCCTTTATTCAGCGACTACCCTGGCGTAATCTTTTGTTTTTTTGTCTCTTTTGTCTATTTGTGCCATTCTGTGATTTCAGGTTGTTTTACTGAGCAAGCATTCGTAAGAACTTAGTCAACCCACTGACACAGCTTGAGTGTGCATGTCATCTTAAAATAACAACAAGAGTGTTTCTGCCTGGTTTCGAACCAGGGACCTTTCGCGTGTGAGGCGAACGTGATAACCGCTACACCACAGAAACCGGCCACTTTGACAAACTTCTTCAGAGCGTAGCTTCCCAACAAAGTGAATAAAACAGTCACGGAAGATTACTCCTAAGGGGCTTTGGGATGAGAATATCTTTATGGAACTTTGTAGTACTAAAACCAGAAGTGTTGCCTTTCTCATTGTTAGAACTGAGACAACCCCTTTTACAAGACACTCCAACCAGGCTGACTGTGCACTGACAGCAACAGTGTTTCTGCCTGGTTTCGAACCAGGGACCTTTCGCGTGTTAGGCGAATGTGATAACCACTACACTACAGAAACTGGCCACGTAGGGTGTCAATTCCAGAGGCTAGCATCTAACCACAAAGCGACACATCATCATGCAAGGTCGACTCTAAGGGGCTTTCAAACCTCCTAGTGCACATTAGGTACTTTCTCAGCTTAATGGGGACCATGCTCATATGTAGAGGCTGATCGGTCCAACGCTATGCCAGTGCAGTGTGGAGAGGAGATTGAAGCTCTTGTAATTGACATCCTAGGGCTGCTTCTGCAAGCGCAGCTATTTATCATGGGAGAAAGTCTCAATTTCGATTAATAGTATGTGGTCGGCTTGTCCAAACTAAGGCTGTTTAGAAATTGGTTCTTAACTTTCTTCAGTAGTCTCGCATAACCCTTTTTCGACATGCTGTTTGCCATATCGCGTGCACCAAGAATAGGGCATGCAATGCAGGAAAGGGACTCCTCAACAGATAGTCAACACTGAAATTGAACGACGACTATTGCAACTTTAGCCAGTAATCATTCCACTGCAATTGCACTTTATACATGCCGGACATTCAAATGCAGTATACTGTTTACATGCTGCTTTTTTTGCACCTTTGGCACACTTGACTGTACTGTACTGTAAAATAGTATACAATAGGTTTACTGGTCGGCACTGTCTTAGGTTTTGTGTCCTGTCCTGTGTTATTTTGTGTTGTCCATCTACACTGTCTGTCATTACTGTTTTTCATCTGCACTGTTTGCACTAGGTTGAACTCGATGCACTTTACATAGCTTGTGTTGTTTTGTAGCACCTTGGTTCTGGAGGAACGTTATCTCGTTTCTACTGTGTACCACTGTGTATAATAGAAATGACAATAAAAGCCACTTGACTTGACTTGACTTAATCGTCCGCTCTGTCAAAGACACACAGCCTTTATTCAGCGACTACCCTGGCGTAATCTTTTGTTTTTTTGTCTCTTTTGTCTATTTGTGCCATTCTGTGATTTCAGGTTGTTTTACTGAGCAAGCATTCGTAAGAACTTAGTCAACCCACTGACACAGCTTGAGTGTGCATGTCATCTTAAAATAACAACAAGAGTGTTTCTGCCTGGTTTCGAACCAGGGACCTTTCGCGTGTGAGGCGAACGTGATAACCGCTACACCACAGAAACCGGCCACTTTGACAAACTTCTTCAGAGCGTAGCTTCCCAGCAAAGTGAATAAAACAGTCACGGAAGATTACTCCTAAGGGGCTTTGGGATGAGAAGATCTTTATGGAACTTTGTAGTACTTAAACCAAAAGTGTTGCCTTTCTCATTGTTAGAACTGAGACAACACCTTTTACAAGACACTCTAACCAGGCTGACTGTGCAGATAATAATGGACAGCAACAGTGTTTCTGCCTGGTTTCGAACCAGGGACCGTTCGCATGTTAGGCGAATGTGATAACCACTACACTACAGAACCTGGCCACGCAGGGCGTCACTTTCAGAGGGTAGCATCTAACCACAAAGCGACACATCATCATGCAAGGTCGACTCTAAGGGGCTTTCAAACCTCCTAGTGCACAATAGGTACTTTCTCAGCTTAATGGGGACCATGCTCATATGTAGAGGCTGATCGGTCCAACGCTATGCCAGTGCAGTGTGGAGAGGAGATTGAAGCTCTTGTAATTGACATCCTAGGGCTTCTTCTGCAAGCGCAGCTATTTATCATGGGAAAAAGTCTCAATTTCGATTAATAGTATGTGGTCGGCTTGTCCAAACTAAGGCTGTTTAGAAATTGGTTCTTAACTTTCTTCAGTAGTCTCGCATAACCCTTTTTCGACATGCTGTTTGCCATATCGCGTGCACCAAGAATAGGGCATGCAATGCAGGAAAGGGACTCCTCAACAGATAGTCAACACTGAAATTGAACGACGACTATTGCAACTTTAGCCAGTAATCATTCCACTGCAATTGCACTTTATACATGCCGGACATTCAAATGCAGTATACTGTTTACATGCTGCTTTTTTTGCACCTTTGGCACACTTGACTGTACTGTACTGTAAAATAGTATACAATAGGTTTACTGGTCGGCACTGTCTTAGGTTTTGTGTCCTGTCCTGTGTTATTTTGTGTTGTCCATCTACACTGTCTGTCATTACTGTTTTTCATCTGCACTGTTTGCACTAGGTTGAACTCGATGCACTTTACATAGCTTGTGTTGTTTTGTAGCACCTTGGTTCTGGAGGAACGTTATCTCGTTTCTACTGTGTACTGTGTACCACTGTGTATAATAGAAATGACAATAAAAGCCACTTGACTTGACTTGACTTTATCGTCCGCTCTGTCAAAGACACACAGCCTTTATTCAGCGACTACCCTGGCGTAATCTTTTGTTTTTTTGTCTCTTTTGTCTATTTGTGCCATTCTGTGATTTCAGGTTGTTTTACTGAGCAAGCATTCGTAAGAACTTAGTCAACCCACTGACACAGCTTGAGTGTGCATGTCATCTTAAAATAACAACAAGAGTGTTTCTGCCTGGTTTCGAACCAGGGACCTTTCGCGTGTGAGGCGAACGTGATAACCGCTACACCACAGAAACCGGCCACCTTGACAAACTTCTTAAGAGCGTAGCTTCCCAGCAAAGTGAATAAAACAGTCGCGGAAGATTACTCCTAAGGGGCTTTGGGATGACAAGATCTTTATGGAACTTTGTAGTACTAAAACCAAAAGTGTTGCCTTTCTCATTGTTAGAACTGAGACAACCCCTTTTACAAGACACTCCAACCAGGCTGACTGTGCAGATAATAATGGACAGCAACAGTGTTTCTGCCTGGTTTCGAACCAGGGACCTTTCGCGTGTTAGGCGAATGTGATAACCACTACACTACAGAAACTGGCCACGTAGAGTGGCACTTTCAGAGGGTATCATCTAACCACAAAGCGACACATCATCATGCAAGGTCGACTCTAAGGGGCTTTCAAACCTCCTAGTGCACAATAGGTACTTTCTCAGCTTAATGGGGACCATGCTCATATGTAGAGGCTGATCGGTCCAACGCTATGCCAGTGCAGTGTGGAGAGGAGATTGAAGCTCTTGTAATTGACATCCTAGGGCTGCTGCTGCAAGTGCAGCTATTTATCGTGGTCGTGGTCGGCTTGTCCAAACAAAGGCTGTTTAGAAATTGGTTCTTAACTTTCTTCAGTAGTCTCGCATAACCCTTTTTCGACATGCTGTTTGCCATATCGCGTGCACCAAGAATAGGGAATGCAATGCAGGAAAGGGACTCCTCAACAGATAGTCAAAACTGAAATTGAACGACGACTATTCCAACTTTAGCCAGTAATCATTCCACTGCAATTGAACTGTATACATGCCGGACATTCAAATGCACTATACTGTTTACATGCTGCTTTTTTTGTACCTTTGGCACACTTGACTGTACTGTACTGTAAAATAGTATACAATAGGTTTACTGGTCGGCACTATCTTAGGTTTTTTGTCCTGTCCTGTGTTATTTTGTGTTGTCCGTCTACACTGTCTGTCTGTACTGTTTTTCATCTGCACTGTTTACACTAGGTTGAACTCGATGCACTTTACATAGTTTGTGCTGTTTTGTAGCACCTTGGTTCTGGAGGAACGTTATCTCGTTTCTACTGTGTACTGTGTACCACTGTGTATAGTAGAAATGACAATAAAAGCCACTTGACTTGACTTGACTTGACTTGACTTAATCGTCCGCTCTGTCAAAGACACACAGCCTTTATTCAGCGACTACCCTGGCGTAATCTTTTGTTTTTTTGTCTCTTTTGTCTATTTGTGCCATTCTGTGATTTCAGGTTGTTTTACTGAGCAAGCATTCGTAAGAACTTAGTCAACCCACTGACACAGCTTGAGTGTGCATGTCATCTTAAAATAACAACAAGAGTGTTTCTGCCTGGTTTCGAACCAGGGACCTTTCGCGTGTGAGGCGAACGTGATAACCGCTACACCACAGAAACCGGCCACTTTGACAAACTTCTTCAGAGCGTAGCTTCCCAGCAAAGTGAATAAAACAGTCACGGAAGATTACTCCTAAAGGGCTTTGGGATGAGAAGATCTTTATGGAACTTTGTAGTACTAAAACCAAAAGTGTTGCCTTTCTCATTGTTAGAACTGAGACAACACCTTTTACAAGACACTCTAACCAGGCTGACTGTGCAGATAATAATGGACAGCAACAGTGTTTCTGCCTGGTTTCGAACCAGGGACCGTTCACATGTTAGGCGAATGTGATAACCACTACACTACAGAACCTGGCCACGCAGGGCGTCACTTTCAGAGGGTAGCATCTAACCACAAAGCGACACATCATCATGCAAGGTCGACTCTAAGGGGCTTTCAAACCTCCTAGTGCACAATAGGTACTTTCTCAGCTTAATGGGGACCATGCTCATATGTAGAGGCTGATCGGTCCAACGCTATGCCAGTGCAGTGTGGAGAGGAGATTGAAGCTCTTGTAATTGACATCCTAGGGCTTCTTCTGCAAGCGCAGCTATTTATCATGGGAAAAAGTCTCAATTTCGATTAATAGTATGTGGTCGGCTTGTCCAAACTAAGGCTGTTTAGAAATTGGTTCTTAACTTTCTTCAGTAGTCTCGCATAACCCTTTTTCGACATGCTGTTTGCCATATCGCGTGCACCAAGAATAGGGCATGCAATGCAGGAAAGGGACTCCTCAACAGATAGTCAACACTGAAATTGAACGACGACTATTGCAACTTTAGCCAGTAATCATTCCACTGCAATTGCACTTTATACATGCCGGACATTCAAATGCAGTATACTGTTTACATGCTGCTTTTTTTGCACCTTTGGCACACTTGACTGTACTGTACTGTAAAATAGTATACAATAGGTTTACTGGTCGGCACTGTCTTAGGTTTTGTGTCCTGTCCTGTGTTATTTTGTGTTGTCCATCTACACTGTCTGTCATTACTGTTTTTCATCTGCACTGTTTGCACTAGGTTGAACTCGATGCACTTTACATAGCTTGTGTTGTTTTGTAGCACCTTGGTTCTGGAGGAACGTTATCTCGTTTCTACTGTGTACTGTGTACCACTGTGTATAATAGAAATGACAATAAAAGCCACTTGACTTGACTTGACTTTATCGTCCGCTCTGTCAAAGACACACAGCCTTTATTCAGCGACTACCCTGGCGTAATCTTTTGTTTTTTTGTCTCTTTTGTCTATTTGTGCCATTCTGTGATTTCAGGTTGTTTTACTGAGCAAGCATTCGTAAGAACTTAGTCAACCCACTGACACAGCTTGAGTGTGCATGTCATCTTAAAATAACAACAAGAGTGTTTCTGCCTGGTTTCGAACCAGGGACCTTTCGCGTGTGAGGCGAACGTGATAACCGCTACACCACAGAAACCGGCCACCTTGACAAACTTCTTAAGAGCGTAGCTTCCCAGCAAAGTGAATAAAACAGTCGCGGAAGATTACTCCTAAGGGGCTTTGGGATGACAAGATCTTTATGGAACTTTGTAGTACTAAAACCAAAAGTGTTGCCTTTCTCATTGTTAGAACTGAGACAACCCCTTTTACAAGACACTCCAACCAGGCTGACTGTGCAGATAATAATGGACAGCAACAGTGTTTCTGCCTGGTTTCGAACCAGGGACCTTTCGCGTGTTAGGCGAATGTGATAACCACTACACTACAGAAACTGGCCACGTAGAGTGGCACTTTCAGAGGGTAGCATCTAACCACAAAGCGACACATCATCATGCAAGGTCGACTCTAAGGGGCTTTCAAACCTCCTAGTGCACAATAGGTACTTTCTCAGCTTAATGGGGACCATGCTCATATGTAGAGGCTGATCGGTCCAACGCTATGCCAGTGCAGTGTGGAGAGGAGATTGAAGCTCTTGTAATTGACATCCTAGGGCTGCTGCTGCAAGTGCAGCTATTTATCGTGGTCGTGGTCGGCTTGTCCAAACAAAGGCTGTTTAGAAATTGGTTCTTAACTTTCTTCAGTAGTCTCGCATAACCCTTTTTCGACATGCTGTTTGCCATATCGCGTGCACCAAGAATAGGGAATGCAATGCAGGAAAGGGACTCCTCAACAGATAGTCAAAACTGAAATTGAACGACGACTATTGCAACTTTAGCCAGTAATCATTCCACTGCAATTGAACTGTATACATGCCGGACATTCAAATGCACTATACTGTTTACATGCTGCTTTTTTTGTACCTTTGGCACACTTGACTGTACTGTACTGTAAAATAGTACACAATAGGTTTACTGGTCGGCACTGTCTTAGGTTTTGTGTCCTGTCCTGTGTTATTTTGTGTTGTCCATCTACACTGTCTGTCATTACTGTTTTTCATCTGCACTGTTTGCACTAGGTTGAACTCGATGCACTTTACATAGCTTGTGTTGTTTTGTAGCACCTTGGTTCTGGAGGAACGTTATCTCGTTTCTACTGTGTACTGTGTACCACTGTGTATAATAGAAATGACAATAAAAGCCACTTGAATTGACTTGACTTAATCGTCCGCTCTGTCAAAGACACACAGCCTTTATTCAGCGACTACCCTGGCGTAATCTTTTGTTTTTTTGTCTCTTTTGTCTATTTGTGCCATTCTGTGATTTCAGGTTGTTTTACTGAGCAAGCATTCGTAAGAACTTAGTCAACCCACTGACACAGCTTGAGTGTGCATGTCATCTTAAAATAACAACAATAGTGTTTCTGCCTGGTTTCAAACCAGGGACCTTTCGCGTGTGTGGCGAACGTGATAACCGCTACACCACAGAAACCGGCCACTTTGACAAACTTCTTCAGAGCGTAGCTTCCCAGCAAAGTGAATAAAACAGTCGCGGAAGATTACTCCTAAGGGGCTTTGGGATGACAAGATCTTTATGGAACTTTGTAGTACTAAAACCAAAAGTGTTGCCTTTCTCATTGTTAGAACTGAGACAACCCCTTTTACAAGACACTCCAACCAGGCTGACTGTGCAGATAATAATGGACAGCAACAGTGTTTCTGCCTGGTTTCGAACCAGGGACCTTTAGCGTGTTAGGCGAATGTGATAACCACTACACTACAGAAACTGGCCACGTAGGGTGGCACTTTCAGAGGGTAGCATCTAACCACAAAGCGACACATCATCATGCAAGGTCGACTCTAAGGGGCTTTCAAACCTCCTAGTGCACAATAGGTACTTTCTCAGCTTAATGGGGACCATGCTCATATGTAGAGGCTGATCGGTCCAACGCTATGCCAGTGCAGTGTGGAGAGGAGATTGAGACTCTTGTAATTGACATCCTAGGGCTGCTGCTGCAAGTGCAGCTATTTATCGTGGTCGTGGTCGGCTTGTCCAAACAAAGGCTGTTTAGAAATTGGTTCTTAACTTTCTTCAGTAGTCTCGCATAACCCTTTTTCGACATGCTGTTTGCCATATCGCGTGCACCAAGAATAGGGAATGCAATGCAGGAAAGGGACTCCTCAACAGATAGTCAAAACTGAAATTGAACGACGACTATTGCAACTTTAGCTAGTAATCATTCCACTGCAATTGCACTTTATACATGCCGGACATTCAAATGCAGTATACTGTTTACATGCTGCTTTTTTTGCACCTTTGGCACACTTGACTGTACTGTACTGTAAAATAGTATACAATAGGTTTACTGGTCGGCACTGTCTTAGGTTTTGTGTCCTGTCCTGTGTTATTTTGTGTTGTCCATCTACACTGTCTGTCATTACTGTTTTTCATCTGCACTGTTTGCACTAGGTTGAACTCGATGCACTTTACATAGCTTGTGTTGTTTTGTAGCACCTTGGTTCTGGAGGAACGTTATCTCGTTTCTACTGTGTACTGTACCACTGTGTATAATAGAAATGACAATAAAAGCCACTTGACTTGACTTGACTTAATCGTCCGCTCTGTCAAAGACACACAGCCTTTATTCAGCGACTACCCTGGCGTAATCTTTTGTTTTTTTGTCTCTTTTGTCTATTTGTGCCATTCTGTGATTTCAGGTTGTTTTACTGAGCAAGCAT
Source organism: Channa argus (assembly GCF_033026475.1). Lineage (NCBI taxonomy): Eukaryota > Metazoa > Chordata > Actinopteri > Anabantiformes > Channidae > Channa > Channa argus. Next base: position 25,800 of record NW_027125325.1, read on the forward strand.
TCGTAAGAACTTAGTCAACCCACTGACACAGCTTGAGTGTGCATGTCATCTTAAAATAACAACAAGAGTGTTTCTGCCTGGTTTCGAACCAGGGACCTTTCGCGTGTGAGGCAAACGTGATAACCGCTACACCACAGAAACCGGCCACTTTGACAAACTTCTTCAGAGCGTAGCTTCCCAGCAAAGTGAATAAAACAGTCGCGGAAGATTACTCCTAAGGGGCTTTGGGATGAGAATATCTTTATGGAACTTTGTAGTACTAAAACCAGAAGTGTTGCCTTTCTCATTGTTAGAACTGAGACAACCCCTTTTACAAGACACTCCAACCAGGCTGACTGTGCACTGACAGCAACAGTGTTTCTGCCTGGTTTCGAACCAGGGACCTTTCGCGTGTGAGGCGAACGTGATAACCGCTACACCACAGAAACCGGCCACTTTGACAAACTTCTTCAGAGCGTAGCTTCCCAGCAAAGTGAATAAAACAGTCACGGAAGATTACTCCTAAAGGGCTTTGGGATGAGAAGATCTTTATGGAACTTTGTAGTACTAAAACCAAAAGTGTTGCCTTTCTCATTGTTAGAACTGAGACAACACCTTTTACAAGACACTCTAACCAGGCTGACTGTGCAGATAATAATGGACAGCAACAGTGTTTCTGCCTGGTTTCGAACCAGGGACCGTTCACATGTTAGGCGAATGTGATAACCACTACACTACAGAACCTGGCCACGCAGGGCGTCACTTTCAGAGGGTAGCATCTAACCACAAAGCGACACATCATCATGCAAGGTCGACTCTAAGGGGCTTTCAAACCTCCTAGTGCACAATAGGTACTTTCTCAGCTTAATGGGGACCATGCTCATATGTAGAGGCTGATCGGTCCAACGCTATGCCAGTGCAGTGTGGAGAGGAGATTGAAGCTCTTGTAATTGACATCCTAGGGCTTCTTCTGCAAGCGCAGCTATTTATCATGGGAAAAAGTCTCAATTTCGATTAATAGTATGTGGTCGGCTTGTCCAAACTAAGGCTGTTTAGAAATTGGTTCTTAACTTTCTTCAGTAGTCTCGCATAACCCTTTTTCGACATGCTGTTTGCCATATCGCGTGCACCAAGAATAGGGCATGCAATGCAGGAAAGGGACTCCTCAACAGATAGTCAACACTGAAATTGAACGACGACTATTGCAACTTTAGCCAGTAATCATTCCACTGCAATTGCACTTTATACATGCCGGACATTCAAATGCAGTATACTGTTTACATGCTGCTTTTTTTGCACCTTTGGCACACTTGACTGTACTGTACTGTAAAATAGTATACAATAGGTTTACTGGTCGGCACTGTCTTAGGTTTTGTGTCCTGTCCTGTGTTATTTTGTGTTGTCCATCTACACTGTCTGTCATTACTGTTTTTCATCTGCACTGTTTGCACTAGGTTGAACTCGATGCACTTTACATAGCTTGTGTTGTTTTGTAGCACCTTGGTTCTGGAGGAACGTTATCTCGTTTCTACTGTGTACTGTGTACCACTGTGTATAATAGAAATGACAATAAAAGCCACTTGACTTGACTTGACTTTATCGTCCGCTCTGTCAAAGACACACAGCCTTTATTCAGCGACTACCCTGGCGTAATCTTTTGTTTTTTTGTCTCTTTTGTCTATTTGTGCCATTCTGTGATTTCAGGTTGTTTTACTGAGCAAGCATTCGTAAGAACTTAGTCAACCCACTGACACAGCTTGAGTGTGCATGTCATCTTAAAATAACAACAAGAGTGTTTCTGCCTGGTTTCGAACCAGGGACCTTTCGCGTGTGAGGCGAACGTGATAACCGCTACACCACAGAAACCGGCCACCTTGACAAACTTCTTAAGAGCGTAGCTTCCCAGCAAAGTGAATAAAACAGTCGCGGAAGATTACTCCTAAGGGGCTTTGGGATGACAAGATCTTTATGGAACTTTGTAGTACTAAAACCAAAAGTGTTGCCTTTCTCATTGTTAGAACTGAGACAACCCCTTTTACAAGACACTCCAACCAGGCTGACTGTGCAGATAATAATGGACAGCAACAGTGTTTCTGCCTGGTTTCGAACCAGGGACCTTTCGCGTGTTAGGCGAATGTGATAACCACTACACTACAGAAACTGGCCACGTAGAGTGGCACTTTCAGAGGGTAGCATCTAACCACAAAGCGACACATCATCATGCAAGGTCGACTCTAAGGGGCTTTCAAACCTCCTAGTGCACAATAGGTACTTTCTCAGCTTAATGGGGACCATGCTCATATGTAGAGGCTGATCGGTCCAACGCTATGCCAGTGCAGTGTGGAGAGGAGATTGAAGCTCTTGTAATTGACATCCTAGGGCTGCTGCTGCAAGTGCAGCTATTTATCGTGGTCGTGGTCGGCTTGTCCAAACAAAGGCTGTTTAGAAATTGGTTCTTAACTTTCTTCAGTAGTCTCGCATAACCCTTTTTCGACATGCTGTTTGCCATATCGCGTGCACCAAGAATAGGGAATGCAATGCAGGAAAGGGACTCCTCAACAGATAGTCAAAACTGAAATTGAACGACGACTATTGCAACTTTAGCCAGTAATCATTCCACTGCAATTGAACTGTATACATGCCGGACATTCAAATGCACTATACTGTTTACATGCTGCTTTTTTTGTACCTTTGGCACACTTGACTGTACTGTACTGTAAAATAGTACACAATAGGTTTACTGGTCGGCACTGTCTTAGGTTTTGTGTCCTGTCCTGTGTTATTTTGTGTTGTCCATCTACACTGTCTGTCATTACTGTTTTTCATCTGCACTGTTTGCACTAGGTTGAACTCGATGCACTTTACATAGCTTGTGTTGTTTTGTAGCACCTTGGTTCTGGAGGAACGTTATCTCGTTTCTACTGTGTACTGTGTACCACTGTGTATAATAGAAATGACAATAAAAGCCACTTGAATTGACTTGACTTAATCGTCCGCTCTGTCAAAGACACACAGCCTTTATTCAGCGACTACCCTGGCGTAATCTTTTGTTTTTTTGTCTCTTTTGTCTATTTGTGCCATTCTGTGATTTCAGGTTGTTTTACTGAGCAAGCATTCGTAAGAACTTAGTCAACCCACTGACACAGCTTGAGTGTGCATGTCATCTTAAAATAACAACAATAGTGTTTCTGCCTGGTTTCAAACCAGGGACCTTTCGCGTGTGTGGCGAACGTGATAACCGCTACACCACAGAAACCGGCCACTTTGACAAACTTCTTCAGAGCGTAGCTTCCCAGCAAAGTGAATAAAACAGTCGCGGAAGATTACTCCTAAGGGGCTTTGGGATGACAAGATCTTTATGGAACTTTGTAGTACTAAAACCAAAAGTGTTGCCTTTCTCATTGTTAGAACTGAGACAACCCCTTTTACAAGACACTCCAACCAGGCTGACTGTGCAGATAATAATGGACAGCAACAGTGTTTCTGCCTGGTTTCGAACCAGGGACCTTTAGCGTGTTAGGCGAATGTGATAACCACTACACTACAGAAACTGGCCACGTAGGGTGGCACTTTCAGAGGGTAGCATCTAACCACAAAGCGACACATCATCATGCAAGGTCGACTCTAAGGGGCTTTCAAACCTCCTAGTGCACAATAGGTACTTTCTCAGCTTAATGGGGACCATGCTCATATGTAGAGGCTGATCGGTCCAACGCTATGCCAGTGCAGTGTGGAGAGGAGATTGAGACTCTTGTAATTGACATCCTAGGGCTGCTGCTGCAAGTGCAGCTATTTATCGTGGTCGTGGTCGGCTTGTCCAAACAAAGGCTGTTTAGAAATTGGTTCTTAACTTTCTTCAGTAGTCTCGCATAACCCTTTTTCGACATGCTGTTTGCCATATCGCGTGCACCAAGAATAGGGAATGCAATGCAGGAAAGGGACTCCTCAACAGATAGTCAAAACTGAAATTGAACGACGACTATTGCAACTTTAGCTAGTAATCATTCCACTGCAATTGCACTTTATACATGCCGGACATTCAAATGCAGTATACTGTTTACATGCTGCTTTTTTTGCACCTTTGGCACACTTGACTGTACTGTACTGTAAAATAGTATACAATAGGTTTACTGGTCGGCACTGTCTTAGGTTTTGTGTCCTGTCCTGTGTTATTTTGTGTTGTCCATCTACACTGTCTGTCATTACTGTTTTTCATCTGCACTGTTTGCACTAGGTTGAACTCGATGCACTTTACATAGCTTGTGTTGTTTTGTAGCACCTTGGTTCTGGAGGAACGTTATCTCGTTTCTACTGTGTACTGTGTACCACTGTGTATAATAGAAATGACAATAAAAGCCACTTGACTTGACTTGACTTAATCGTCCGCTCTGTCAAAGACACACAGCCTTTATTCAGCGACTACCCTGGCGTAATCTTTTGTTTTTTTGTCTCTTTTGTCTATTTGTGCCATTCTGTGATTTCAGGTTGTTTTACTGAGCAAGCATTCGTAAGAACTTAGTCAACCCACTGACACAGCTTGAGTGTGCATGTCATCTTAAAATAACAACAAGAGTGTTTCTGCCTGGTTTCGAACCAGGGACCTTTCGCGTGTGAGGCAAACGTGATAACCGCTACACCACAGAAACCGGCCACTTTGACAAACTTCTTCAGAGCGTAGCTTCCCAGCAAAGTGAATAAAACAGTCGCGGAAGATTACTCCTAAGGGGCTTTGGGATGAGAATATCTTTATGGAACTTTGTAGTACTAAAACCAGAAGTGTTGCCTTTCTCATTGTTAGAACTGAGACAACCCCTTTTACAAGACACTCCAACCAGGCTGACTGTGCACTGACAGCAACAGTGTTTCTGCCTGGTTTCGAACCAGGGACCTTTCGCGTGTTAGGCGAATGTGATAACCACTACACTACAGAAACTGGCCACGTAGGGTGTCAATTCCAGAGGCTAGCATCTAACCACAAAGCAACACATCATCATGCAAGGTCGACTCTAAGGGGCTTTCAAACCTCCTAGTGCACATTAGGTACTTTCTCAGCTTAATGGGGACCATGCTCATATGTAGAGGCTGATCGGTCCAACGCTATGCCAGTGCAGTGTGGAGAGGAGATTGAAGCTCTTGTAATTGACATCCTAGGGCTGCTTCTGCAAGCGCAGCTATTTATCATGGGAGAAAGTCTCAATTTCGATTAATAGTATGTGGTCGGCTTGTCCAAACTAAGGCTGTTTAGAAATTGGTTCTTAACTTTCTTCAGTAGTCTCGCATAACCCTTTTTCGACATGCTGTTTGCCATATCGCGTGCACCAAGAATAGGGCATGCAATGCAGGAAAGGGACTCCTCAACAGATAGTCAACACTGAAATTGAACGACGACTATTGCAACTTTAGCCAGTAATCATTCCACTGCAATTGCACTTTATACATGCCGGACATTCAAATGCAGTATACTGTTTACATGCTGCTTTTTTTGCACCTTTGGCACACTTGACTGTACTGTACTGTAAAATAGTATACAATAGGTTTACTGGTCGGCACTGTCTTAGGTTTTGTGTCCTGTCCTGTGTTATTTTGTGTTGTCCATCTACACTGTCTGTCATTACTGTTTTTCATCTGCACTGTTTGCACTAGGTTAAACTCGATGCACTTTACATAGCTTGTGTTGTTTTGTAGCACCTTGGTTCTGGAGGAACGTTATCTCGTTTCTACTGTGTACCACTGTGTATAATAGAAATGACAATAAAAGCCACTTGACTTGACTTGACTTAATCGTCCGCTCTGTCAAAGACACACAGCCTTTATTCAGCGACTACCCTGGCGTAATCTTTTGTTTTTTTGTCTCTTTTGTCTATTTGTGCCATTCTGTGATTTCAGGTTGTTTTACTGAGCAAGCATTCGTAAGAACTTAGTCAACCCACTGACACAGCTTGAGTGTGCATGTCATCTTAAAATAACAACAAGAGTGTTTCTGCCTGGTTTCGAACCAGGGACCTTTCGCGTGTGAGGCGAACGTGATAACCGCTACACCACAGAAACCGGCCACTTTGACAAACTTCTTCAGAGCGTAGCTTCCCAGCAAAGTGAATAAAACAGTCACGGAAGATTACTCCTAAGGGGCTTTGGGATGAGAAGATCTTTATGGAACTTTGTAGTACTAAAACCAAAAGTGTTGCCTTTCTCATTGTTAGAACTGAGACAACACCTTTTACAAGACACTCTAACCAGGCTGACTGTGCAGATAATAATGGACAGCAACAGTGTTTCTGCCTGGTTTCGAACCAGGGACCGTTCGCATGTTAGGCGAATGTGATAACCACTACACTACAGAACCTGGCCACGCAGGGCGTCACTTTCAGAGGGTAGCATCTAACCACAAAGCGACACATCATCATGCAAGGTCGACTCTAAGGGGCTTTCAAACCTCCTAGTGCACAATAGGTACTTTCTCAGCTTAATGGGGACCATGCTCATATGTAGAGGCTGATCGGTCCAACGCTATGCCAGTGCAGTGTGGAGAGGAGATTGAAGCTCTTGTAATTGACATCCTAGGGCTTCTTCTGCAAGCGCAGCTATTTATCATGGGAAAAAGTCTCAATTTCGATTAATAGTATGTGGTCGGCTTGTCCAAACTAAGGCTGTTTAGAAATTGGTTCTTAACTTTCTTCAGTAGTCTCGCATAACCCTTTTTCGACATGCTGTTTGCCATATCGCGTGCACCAAGAATAGGGCATGCAATGCAGGAAAGGGACTCCTCAACAGATAGTCAACACTGAAATTGAACGACGACTATTGCAACTTTAGCCAGTAATCATTCCACTGCAATTGCACTTTATACATGCCGGACATTCAAATGCAGTATACTGTTTACATGCTGCTTTTTTTGCACCTTTGGCACACTTGACTGTACTGTACTGTAAAATAGTATACAATAGGTTTACTGGTCGGCACTGTCTTAGGTTTTGTGTCCTGTCCTGTGTTATTTTGTGTTGTCCATCTACACTGTCTGTCATTACTGTTTTTCATCTGCACTGTTTGCACTAGGTTGAACTCGATGCACTTTACATAGCTTGTGTTGTTTTGTAGCACCTTGGTTCTGGAGGAACGTTATCTCGTTTCTACTGTGTACTGTGTACCACTGTGTATAATAGAAATGACAATAAAAGCCACTTGACTTGACTTGACTTTATCGTCCGCTCTGTCAAAGACACACAGCCTTTATTCAGCGACTACCCTGGCGTAATCTTTTGTTTTTTTGTCTCTTTTGTCTATTTGTGCCATTCTGTGATTTCAGGTTGTTTTACTGAGCAAGCATTCGTAAGAACTTAGTCAACCCACTGACACAGCTTGAGTGTGCATGTCATCTTAAAATAACAACAAGAGTGTTTCTGCCTGGTTTCGAACCAGGGACCTTTCGCGTGTGAGGCGAACGTGATAACCGCTACACCACAGAAACCGGCCACCTTGACAAACTTCTTAAGAGCGTAGCTTCCCAGCAAAGTGAATAAAACAGTCGCGGAAGATTACTCCTAAGGGGCTTTGGGATGACAAGATCTTTATGGAACTTTGTAGTACTAAAACCAAAAGTGTTGCCTTTCTCATTGTTAGAACTGAGACAACCCCTTTTACAAGACACTCCAACCAGGCTGACTGTGCAGATAATAATGGACAGCAACAGTGTTTCTGCCTGGTTTCGAACCAGGGACCTTTCGCGTGTTAGGCGAATGTGATAACCACTACACTACAGAAACTGGCCACGTAGAGTGGCACTTTCAGAGGGTAGCATCTAACCACAAAGCGACACATCATCATGCAAGGTCGACTCTAAGGGGCTTTCAAACCTCCTAGTGCACAATAGGTACTTTCTCAGCTTAATGGGGACCATGCTCATATGTAGAGGCTGATCGGTCCAACGCTATGCCAGTGCAGTGTGGAGAGGAGATTGAAGCTCTTGTAATTGACATCCTAGGGCTGCTGCTGCAAGTGCAGCTATTTATCGTGGTCGTGGTCGGCTTGTCCAAACAAAGGCTGTTTAGAAATTGGTTCTTAACTTTCTTCAGTAGTCTCGCATAACCCTTTTTCGACATGCTGTTTGCCATATCGCGTGCACCAAGAATAGGGAATGCAATGCAGGAAAGGGACTCCTCAACAGATAGTCAAAACTGAAATTGAACGACGACTATTGCAACTTTAGCCAGTAATCATTCCACTGCAATTGAACTGTATACATGCCGGACATTCAAATGCACTATACTGTTTACATGCTGCTTTTTTTGTACCTTTGGCACACTTGACTGTACTGTACTGTAAAATAGTACACAATAGGTTTACTGGTCGGCACTGTCTTAGGTTTTGTGTCCTGTCCTGTGTTATTTTGTGTTGTCCATCTACACTGTCTGTCATTACTGTTTTTCATCTGCACTGTTTGCACTAGGTTGAACTCGATGCACTTTACATAGCTTGTGTTGTTTTGTAGCACCTTGGTTCTGGAGGAACGTTATCTCGTTTCTACTGTGTACTGTGTACCACTGTGTATAATAGAAATGACAATAAAAGCCACTTGAATTGACTTGACTTAATCGTCCGCTCTGTCAAAGACACACAGCCTTTATTCAGCGACTACCCTGGCGTAATCTTTTGTTTTTTTGTCTCTTTTGTCTATTTGTGCCATTCTGTGATTTCAGGTTGTTTTACTGAGCAAGCATTCGTAAGAACTTAGTCAACCCACTGACACAGCTTGAGTGTGCATGTCATCTTAAAATAACAACAATAGTGTTTCTGCCTGGTTTCAAACCAGGGACCTTTCGCGTGTGTGGCGAACGTGATAACCGCTACACCACAGAAACCGGCCACTTTGACAAACTTCTTCAGAGCGTAGCTTCCCAGCAAAGTGAATAAAACAGTCGCGGAAGATTACTCCTAAGGGGCTTTGGGATGACAAGATCTTTATGGAACTTTGTAGTACTAAAACCAAAAGTGTTGCCTTTCTCATTGTTAGAACTGAGACAACCCCTTTTACAAGACACTCCAACCAGGCTGACTGTGCAGATAATAATGGACAGCAACAGTGTTTCTGCCTGGTTTCGAACCAGGGACCTTTCGCGTGTTAGGCGAATGTGATAACCACTACACTACAGAAACTGGCCACGTAGGGTGGCACTTTCAGAGGGTAGCATCTAACCACAAAGCGACACATCATCATGCAAGGTCGACTCTAAGGGGCTTTCAAACCTCCTAGTGCACAATAGGTACTTTCTCAGCTTAATGGGGACCATGCTCATATGTAGAGGCTGATCGGTCCAACGCTATGCCAGTGCAGTGTGGAGAGGAGATTGAGACTCTTGTAATTGACATCCTAGGGCTGCTGCTGCAAGTGCAGCTATTTATCGTGGTCGTGGTCGGCTTGTCCAAACAAAGGCTGTTTAGAAATTGGTTCTTAACTTTCTTCAGTAGTCTCGCATAACCCTTTTTCGACATGCTGTTTGCCATATCGCGTGCACCAAGAATAGGGAATGCAATGCAGGAAAGGGACTCCTCAACAGATAGTCAAAACTGAAATTGAACGACGACTATTGCAACTTTAGCTAGTAATCATTCCACTGCAATTGCACTTTATACATGCCGGACATTCAAATGCAGTATACTGTTTACATGCTGCTTTTTTTGCACCTTTGGCACACTTGACTGTACTGTACTGTAAAATAGTATACAATAGGTTTACTGGTCGGCACTGTCTTAGGTTTTGTGTCCTGTCCTGTGTTATTTTGTGTTGTCCATCTACACTGTCTGTCATTACTGTTTTTCATCTGCACTGTTTGCACTAGGTTGAACTCGATGCACTTTACATAGCTTGTGTTGTTTTGTAGCACCTTGGTTCTGGAGGAACGTTATCTCGTTTCTACTGTGTACTGTGTACCACTGTGTATAATAGAAATGACAATAAAAGCCACTTGACTTGACTTGACTTAATCGTCCGCTCTGTCAAAGACACACAGCCTTTATTCAGCGACTACCCTGGCGTAATCTTTTGTTTTTTTGTCTCTTTTGTCTATTTGTGCCATTCTGTGATTTCAGGTTGTTTTACTGAGCAAGCATTCGTAAGAACTTAGTCAACCCACTGACACAGCTTGAGTGTGCATGTCATCTTAAAATAACAACAAGAGTGTTTCTGCCTGGTTTCGAACCTGGGACCTTTCGCGTGTGAGGCAACGTGATAACCGCTACACCACAGAAACCGGCCACTTTGACAAACTTCTTCAGAGCGTAGCTTCCCAGCAAAGTGAATAAAACAGTCACGGAAGATTACTCCTAAGGGGCTTTGGGATGAGAAGATCTTTATGGAACTTTGTAGTACTAAAACCAAAAGTGTTGCCTTTCTCATTGTTAGAACTGAGACAACCCCTTTTACAAGACACTCCAACCAGGCTGACTGTGCAGATAATAATAGACAGCAACCGTGTTTCTGCCTGGTTTCGAACCAGGGACCTTTCGCGTGTGAGGCAAACGTGATAACCGCTACACCACAGAAACCGGCCACGTAGGGTGTCAATTCCAGAGGGTAGCATCTAACCACAAAGCGACACATCATCATGCAAGGTCGACTCTAAGGGGCTTTCAAACCTCCTAGTGCACAATAGGTACTTTCTCAGCTTAATGGGGACCATGCTCATATGTAGAGGCTGATCAGTCCAACGCTATGCCAGTGCAGTGTGGAGAGGAGATTGAAGCTCTTGTAATTGACATCCTAGGGCTGCTGCTGCAAGTGCAGCTATTTATCATGGGAGAAATTCTCTATTTCGATTAATAGTATGTGGTCGGCTTGTCCAAACTAAGGCTGTTTAGAAATTGGTTCTTAACTTTCTTCAGTAGTCTCGCATAACCCTTTTTCGACATGCTGTTTGCCATATCGCGTGCACCAAGAATAGGGAATGCAATGCAGGAAAGGGACTCCTCAACAGATAGTCAAAACTGAAATTGAACGACGACTATTGCAACTTTAGCCAGTAATCATTCCACTGCAATTGCACTGTATACATGCCGGACATTCAAATGCACTATACTGTTTACATGCTGCTTTTTTTGTACCTTTGGCACACTTGACTGTACTGTACTGTAAAATAGTATACAATAGGTTTACTGGTCGGCACTATCTTAGGTTTTTTGTCCTGTCCTGTGTTATTTTGTGTTGTCCGTCTACACTGTCTGTCTGTACTGTTTTTCATCTGCACTGTTTACACTAGGTTGAACTCGATGCACTTTACATAGTTTGTGTTGTTTTGTAGCACCTTGGTTCTGGAGGAACGTTATCTCGTTTCTACTGTGTACTGTGTACCACTGTGTATAGTAGAAATGACAATAAAAGCCACTTGACTTGACTTGACTTGACTTGACTTAATCGTGCGCTCTGTCAAAAACACACAGCCTTTATTCAGCGACTACCCTGGCGTAATCTTTTGTTTTTTTGTCTCTTTTGTCTATTTGTACCATTCTGTGATTTCAGTTTGTTTTACTGAGCAAGCATTCGTAAGAAATTGGTCAACCCACTGACACAGCTTGAGAGTGCATGTCATCTTAAAATAACAACAATAGTGTTTCTGCCTGGTTTCGAACCAGGGACCTTTCGCGTGTGAGGCGAACGTGATAACCGCTACACCACAGAAACCGGCCACTTTCACAAACTTCTTCAGAGCGTAGCTTCCCAGCAAAGTGAATAAAACAGTCGCGGAAGATTACTTCTAAGGGGCTTTGGGATGACAAGATCTTTATGGAACTTTGTAGTACTAAAACCAAAAGTGTTGCCTTTCGCATTGTTAGAACTGAGACAACCCCTTTTACAAGACACTCCAACCAGGCTGACTGTGCAGATAATAATGGACAGCAACAGTGTTTCTGCCTGGTTTCGAACCAGTGACCTTTCGCGTGTTAGGCGAATGTGATAACCACTACACTACAGAAACTGGCCACGTAGAGTGGCACTTTCAGAGGGTAGCATCTAACCACAAAGCGACACATCATCATGCAAGGTCGACTCTAAGGGGCTTTCAAACCTCCTAGTGCACAATAGGTACTTTCTCAGCTTAATGGGGACCATGCTCATATGTAGAGGCTGATCGGTCCAACGCTATGCCAGTGCAGTGTGGAGAGGAGATTGAAGCTCTTGTAATTGACATCCTAGGGCTGCTGCTGCAAGTGCAGCTATTTATCGTGGTCGTGGTCGGCTTGTCCAAACAAAGGCTGTTTAGAAATTGGTTCTTAACTTTCTTCAGTAGTCTCGCATAACCCTTTTTCGACATGCTGTTTGCCATATCGCGTGCACCAAGAATAGGGAATGCAATGCAGGAAAGGGACTCCTCAACAGATAGTCAAAACTGAAATTGAACGACGACTATTGCAACTTTAGCCAGTAATCATTCCACTGCAATTGAACTGTATACATGCCGGACATTCAAATGCACTATACTGTTTACATGCTGCTTTTTTTGTACCTTTGGCACACTTGACTGTACTGTACTGTAAAATAGTACACAATAGGTTTACTGGTCGGCACTGTCTTAGGTTTTGTGTCCTGTCCTGTGTTATTTTGTGTTGTCCATCTACACTGTCTGTCATTACTGTTTTTCATCTGCACTGTTTGCACTAGGTTGAACTCGATGCACTTTACATAGCTTGTGTTGTTTTGTAGCACCTTGGTTCTGGAGGAACGTTATCTCGTTTCTACTGTGTACTGTGTACCACTGTGTATAATAGAAATGACAATAAAAGCCACTTGAATTGACTTGACTTAATCGTCCGCTCTGTCAAAGACACACAGCCTTTATTCAGCGACTACCCTGGCGTAATCTTTTGTTTTTTTGTCTCTTTTGTCTATTTGTGCCATTCTGTGATTTCAGGTTGTTTTACTGAGCAAGCATTCGTAAGAACTTAGTCAACCCACTGACACAGCTTGAGTGTGCATGTCATCTTAAAATAACAACAAGAGTGTTTCTGCCTGGTTTCAAACCAGGGACCTTTCGCGTGTGTGGCGAACGTGATAACCGCTACACCACAGAAACCGGCCACTTTGACAAACTTCTTCAGAGCGTAGCTTCCCAGCAAAGTGAATAAAACAGTCGCGGAAGATTACTCCTAAGGGGCTTTGGGATGACAAGATCTTTATGGAACTTTGTAGTACTAAAACCAAAAGTGTTGCCTTTCTCATTGTTAGAACTGAGACAACCCCTTTTACAAGACACTCCAACCAGGCTGACTGTGCAGATAATAATGGACAGCAACAGTGTTTCTGCCTGGTTTCGAACCAGGGACCTTTCGCGTGTTAGGCGAATGTGATAACCACTACACTACAGGAACTGGCCACGTAGGGTGGCACTTTCAGAGGGTAGCATCTAACCACAAAGCGACACATCATCATGCAAGGTCGACTCTAAGGGGCTTTCAAACCTCCTAGTGCACAATAGGTACTTTCTCAGCTTAATGGGGACCATGCTCATATGTAGAGGCTGATCGGTCCAACGCTATGCCAGTGCAGTGTGGAGAGGAGATTGAGACTCTTGTAATTGACATCCTAGGGCTGCTGCTGCAAGTGCAGCTATTTATCGTGGTCGTGGTCGGCTTGTCCAAACAAAGGCTGTTTAGAAATTGGTTCTTAACTTTCTTCAGTAGTCTCGCATAACCCTTTTTCGACATGCTGTTTGCCATATCGCGTGCACCAAGAATAGGGAATGCAATGCAGGAAAGGGACTCCTCAACAGATAGTCAAAACTGAAATTGAACGACGACTATTGCAACTTTAGCTAGTAATCATTCCACTGCAATTGCACTTTATACATGCCGGACATTCAAATGCAGTATACTGTTTACATGCTGCTTTTTTTGCACCTTTGGCACACTTGACTGTACTGTACTGTAAAATAGTATACAATAGGTTTACTGGTCGGCACTGTCTTAGGTTTTGTGTCCTGTCCTGTGTTATTTTGTGTTGTCCATCTACACTGTCTGTCATTACTGTTTTTCATCTGCACTGTTTGCACTAGGTTGAACTCGATGCACTTTACATAGCTTGTGTTGTTTTGTAGCACCTTGGTTCTGGAGGAACGTTATCTCGTTTCTACTGTGTACCACTGTGTATAATAGAAATGACAATAAAAGCCACTTGACTTGACTTGACTTAATCGTCCGCTCTGTCAAAGACACACAGCCTTTATTCAGCGACTACCCTGGCGTAATCTTTTGTTTTTTTGTCTCTTTTGTCTATTTGTGCCATTCTGTGATTTCAGGTTGTTTTACTGAGCAAGCATTCGTAAGAACTTAGTCAACCCACTGACACAGCTTGAGTGTGCATGTCATCTTAAAATAACAACAAGAGTGTTTCTGCCTGGTTTCGAACCAGGGACCTTTCGCGTGTGAGGCGAACGTGATAACCGCTACACCACAGAAACCGGCCACTTTGACAAACTTCTTCAGAGCGTAGCTTCCCAGCAAAGTGAATAAAACAGTCACGGAAGATTACTCCTAAGGGGCTTTGGGATGAGAAGATCTTTATGGAACTTTGTAGTACTTAAACCAAAAGTGTTGCCTTTCTCATTGTTAGAACTGAGACAACACCTTTTACAAGACACTCTAACCAGGCTGACTGTGCAGATAATAATGGACAGCAACAGTGTTTCTGCCTGGTTTCGAACCAGGGACCGTTCGCATGTTAGGCGAATGTGATAACCACTACACTACAGAACCTGGCCACGCAGGGCGTCACTTTCAGAGGGTAGCATCTAACCACAAAGCGACACATCATCATGCAAGGTCGACTCTAAGGGGCTTTCAAACCTCCTAGTGCACAATAGGTACTTTCTCAGCTTAATGGGGACCATGCTCATATGTAGAGGCTGATCGGTCCAACGCTATGCCAGTGCAGTGTGGAGAGGAGATTGAAGCTCTTGTAATTGACATCCTAGGGCTTCTTCTGCAAGCGCAGCTATTTATCATGGGAAAAAGTCTCAATTTCGATTAATAGTATGTGGTCGGCTTGTCCAAACTAAGGCTGTTTAGAAATTGGTTCTTAACTTTCTTCAGTAGTCTCGCATAACCCTTTTTCGACATGCTGTTTGCCATATCGCGTGCACCAAGAATAGGGCATGCAATGCAGGAAAGGGACTCCTCAACAGATAGTCAACACTGAAATTGAACGACGACTATTGCAACTTTAGCCAGTAATCATTCCACTGCAATTGCACTTTATACATGCCGGACATTCAAATGCAGTATACTGTTTACATGCTGCTTTTTTTGCACCTTTGGCACACTTGACTGTACTGTACTGTAAAATAGTATACAATAGGTTTACTGGTCGGCACTGTCTTAGGTTTTGTGTCCTGTCCTGTGTTATTTTGTGTTGTCCATCTACACTGTCTGTCATTACTGTTTTTCATCTGCACTGTTTGCACTAGGTTGAACTCGATGCACTTTACATAGCTTGTGTTGTTTTGTAGCACCTTGGTTCTGGAGGAACGTTATCTCGTTTCTACTGTGTACTGTGTACCACTGTGTATAATAGAAATGACAATAAAAGCCACTTGACTTGACTTGACTTTATCGTCCGCTCTGTCAAAGACACACAGCCTTTATTCAGCGACTACCCTGGCGTAATCTTTTGTTTTTTTGTCTCTTTTGTCTATTTGTGCCATTCTGTGATTTCAGGTTGTTTTACTGAGCAAGCATTCGTAAGAACTTAGTCAACCCACTGACACAGCTTGAGTGTGCATGTCATCTTAAAATAACAACAAGAGTGTTTCTGCCTGGTTTCGAACCAGGGACCTTTCGCGTGTGAGGCGAACGTGATAACCGCTACACCACAGAAACCGGCCACCTTGACAAACTTCTTAAGAGCGTAGCTTCCCAGCAAAGTGAATAAAACAGTCGCGGAAGATTACTCCTAAGGGGCTTTGGGATGACAAGATCTTTATGGAACTTTGTAGTACTAAAACCAAAAGTGTTGCCTTTCTCATTGTTAGAACTGAGACAACCCCTTTTACAAGACACTCCAACCAGGCTGACTGTGCAGATAATAATGGACAGCAACAGTGTTTCTGCCTGGTTTCGAACCAGGGACCTTTCGCGTGTTAGGCGAATGTGATAACCACTACACTACAGAAACTGGCCACGTAGAGTGGCACTTTCAGAGGGTATCATCTAACCACAAAGCGACACATCATCATGCAAGGTCGACTCTAAGGGGCTTTCAAACCTCCTAGTGCACAATAGGTACTTTCTCAGCTTAATGGGGACCATGCTCATATGTAGAGGCTGATCGGTCCAACGCTATGCCAGTGCAGTGTGGAGAGGAGATTGAAGCTCTTGTAATTGACATCCTAGGGCTGCTGCTGCAAGTGCAGCTATTTATCGTGGTCGTGGTCGGCTTGTCCAAACAAAGGCTGTTTAGAAATTGGTTCTTAACTTTCTTCAGTAGTCTCGCATAACCCTTTTTCGACATGCTGTTTGCCATATCGCGTGCACCAAGAATAGGGAATGCAATGCAGGAAAGGGACTCCTCAACAGATAGTCAAAACTGAAATTGAACGACGACTATTCCAACTTTAGCCAGTAATCATTCCACTGCAATTGAACTGTATACATGCCGGACATTCAAATGCACTATACTGTTTACATGCTGCTTTTTTTGTACCTTTGGCACACTTGACTGTACTGTACTGTAAAATAGTATACAATAGGTTTACTGGTCGGCACTATCTTAGGTTTTTTGTCCTGTCCTGTGTTATTTTGTGTTGTCCGTCTACACTGTCTGTCTGTACTGTTTTTCATCTGCACTGTTTACACTAGGTTGAACTCGATGCACTTTACATAGTTTGTGCTGTTTTGTAGCACCTTGGTTCTGGAGGAACGTTATCTCGTTTCTACTGTGTACTGTGTACCACTGTGTATAGTAGAAATGACAATAAAAGCCACTTGACTTGACTTGACTTGACTTGACTTAATCGTCCGCTCTGTCAAAGACACACAGCCTTTATTCAGCGACTACCCTGGCGTAATCTTTTGTTTTTTTGTCTCTTTTGTCTATTTGTGCCATTCTGTGATTTCAGGTTGTTTTACTGAGCAAGCATTCGTAAGAACTTAGTCAACCCACTGACACAACTTGAGTGTGCATGTCATCTTAAAATAACAACAAGAGTGTTTCTGCCTGGTTTCGAACCAGGGACCTTTCGCGTGTGAGGCGAACGTGATAACCGCTACACCACAGAAACCGGCCACTTTGACAAACTTCTTCAGAGCGTAGCTTCCCAGCAAAGTGAATAAAACAGTCACGGAAGATTACTCCTAAAGGGCTTTGGGATGAGAAGATCTTTATGGAACTTTGTAGTACTAAAACCAAAAGTGTTGCCTTTCTCATTGTTAGAACTGAGACAACACCTTTTACAAGACACTCTAACCAGGCTGACTGTGCAGATAATAATGGACAGCAACAGTGTTTCTGCCTGGTTTCGAACCAGGGACCGTTCACATGTTAGGCGAATGTGATAACCACTACACTACAGAACCTGGCCACGCAGGGCGTCACTTTCAGAGGGTAGCATCTAACCACAAAGCGACACATCATCATGCAAGGTCGACTCTAAGGGGCTTTCAAACCTCCTAGTGCACAATAGGTACTTTCTCAGCTTAATGGGGACCATGCTCATATGTAGAGGCTGATCGGTCCAACGCTATGCCAGTGCAGTGTGGAGAGGAGATTGAAGCTCTTGTAATTGACATCCTAGGGCTTCTTCTGCAAGCGCAGCTATTTATCATGGGAAAAAGTCTCAATTTCGATTAATAGTATGTGGTCGTTTTGTCCAAACTAAGGCTGTTTAGAAATTGGTTCTTAACTTTCTTCAGTAGTCTCGCATAACCCTTTTTCGACATGCTGTTTGCCATATCGCGTGCACCAAGAATAGGGCATGCAATGCAGGAAAGGGACTCCTCAACAGATAGTCAACACTGAAATTGAACGACGACTATTGCAACTTTAGCCAGTAATCATTCCACTGCAATTGCACTTTATACATGCCGGACATTCAAATGCAGTATACTGTTTACATGCTGCTTTTTTTGCACCTTTGGCACACTTGACTGTACTGTACTGTAAAATAGTATACAATAGGTTTACTGGTCGGCACTGTCTTAGGTTTTGTGTCCTGTCCTGTGTTATTTTGTGTTGTCCATCTACACTGTCTGTCATTACTGTTTTTCATCTGCACTGTTTGCACTAGGTTGAACTCGATGCACTTTACATAGCTTGTGTTGTTTTGTAGCACCTTGGTTCTGGAGGAACGTTATCTCGTTTCTACTGTGTACTGTGTACCACTGTGTATAATAGAAATGACAATAAAAGCCACTTGACTTGACTTGACTTTATCGTCCGCTCTGTCAAAGACACACAGCCTTTATTCAGCGACTACCCTGGCGTAATCTTTTGTTTTTTTGTCTCTTTTGTCTATTTGTGCCATTCTGTGATTTCAGGTTGTTTTACTGAGCAAGCATTCGTAAGAACTTAGTCAACCCACTGACACAGCTTGAGTGTGCATGTCATCTTAAAATAACAACAAGAGTGTTTCTGCCTGGTTTCGAACCAGGGACCTTTCGCGTGTGAGGCGAACGTGATAACCGCTACACCACAGAAACCGGCCACCTTGACAAACTTCTTAAGAGCGTAGCTTCCCAGCAAAGTGAATAAAACAGTCGCGGAAGATTACTCCTAAGGGGCTTTGGGATGACAAGATCTTTATGGAACTTTGTAGTACTAAAACCAAAAGTGTTGCCTTTCTCATTGTTAGAACTGAGACAACCCCTTTTACAAGACACTCCAACCAGGCTGACTGTGCAGATAATAATGGACAGCAACAGTGTTTCTGCCTGGTTTCGAACCAGGGACCTTTCGCGTGTTAGGCGAATGTGATAACCACTACACTACAGAAACTGGCCACGTAGAGTGGCACTTTCAGAGGGTAGCATCTAACCACAAAGCGACACATCATCATGCAAGGTCGACTCTAAGGGGCTTTCAAACCTCCTAGTGCACAATAGGTACTTTCTCAGCTTAATGGGGACCATGCTCATATGTAGAGGCTGATCGGTCCAACGCTATGCCAGTGCAGTGTGGAGAGGAGATTGAAGCTCTTGTAATTGACATCCTAGGGCTGCTGCTGCAAGTGCAGCTATTTATCGTGGTCGTGGTCGGCTTGTCCAAACAAAGGCTGTTTAGAAATTGGTTCTTAACTTTCTTCAGTAGTCTCGCATAACCCTTTTTCGACATGCTGTTTGCCATATCGCGTGCACCAAGAATAGGGAATGCAATGCAGGAAAGGGACTCCTCAACAGATAGTCAAAACTGAAATTGAACGACGACTATTGCAACTTTAGCCAGTAATCATTCCACTGCAATTGAACTGTATACATGCCGGACATTCAAATGCACTATACTGTTTACATGCTGCTTTTTTTGTACCTTTGGCACACTTGACTGTACTGTACTGTAAAATAGTACACAATAGGTTTACTGGTCGGCACTGTCTTAGGTTTTGTGTCCT
This sequence comes from Channa argus, assembly GCF_033026475.1. Lineage (NCBI taxonomy): Eukaryota > Metazoa > Chordata > Actinopteri > Anabantiformes > Channidae > Channa > Channa argus. Next base: position 45,362 of record NW_027125325.1, read on the forward strand.
GTCCTGTGTTATTTTGTGTTGTCCATCTACACTGTCTGTCATTACTGTTTTTCATCTGCACTGTTTGCACTAGGTTGAACTCGATGCACTTTACATAGCTTGTGTTGTTTTGTAGCACCTTGGTTCTGGAGGAACGTTATCTCGTTTCTACTGTGTACTGTGTACCACTGTGTATAATAGAAATGACAATAAAAGCCACTTGAATTGACTTGACTTAATCGTCCGCTCTGTCAAAGACACACAGCCTTTATTCAGCGACTACCCTGGCGTAATCTTTTGTTTTTTTGTCTCTTTTGTCTATTTGTGCCATTCTGTGATTTCAGGTTGTTTTACTGAGCAAGCATTCGTAAGAACTTAGTCAACCCACTGACACAGCTTGAGTGTGCATGTCATCTTAAAATAACAACAATAGTGTTTCTGCCTGGTTTCAAACCAGGGACCTTTCGCGTGTGTGGCGAACGTGATAACCGCTACACCACAGAAACCGGCCACTTTGACAAACTTCTTCAGAGCGTAGCTTCCCAGCAAAGTGAATAAAACAGTCGCAGAAGATTACTCCTAAGGGGCTTTGGGATGACAAGATCTTTATGGAACTTTGTAGTACTAAAACCAAAAGTGTTGCCTTTCTCATTGTTAGAACTGAGACAACCCCTTTTACAAGACACTCCAACCAGGCTGACTGTGCAGATAATAATGGACAGCAACAGTGTTTCTGCCTGGTTTCGAACCAGGGACCTTTAGCGTGTTAGGCGAATGTGATAACCACTACACTACAGAAACTGGCCACGTAGGGTGGCACTTTCAGAGGGTAGCATCTAACCACAAAGCGACACATCATCATGCAAGGTCGACTCTAAGGGGCTTTCAAACCTCCTAGTGCACAATAGGTACTTTCTCAGCTTAATGGGGACCATGCTCATATGTAGAGGCTGATCGGTCCAACGCTATGCCAGTGCAGTGTGGAGAGGAGATTGAGACTCTTGTAATTGACATCCTAGGGCTGCTGCTGCAAGTGCAGCTATTTATCGTGGTCGTGGTCGGCTTGTCCAAACAAAGGCTGTTTAGAAATTGGTTCTTAACTTTCTTCAGTAGTCTCGCATAACCCTTTTTCGACATGCTGTTTGCCATATCGCGTGCACCAAGAATAGGGAATGCAATGCAGGAAAGGGACTCCTCAACAGATAGTCAAAACTGAAATTGAACGACGACTATTGCAACTTTAGCTAGTAATCATTCCACTGCAATTGCACTTTATACATGCCGGACATTCAAATGCAGTATACTGTTTACATGCTGCTTTTTTTGCACCTTTGGCACACTTGACTGTACTGTACTGTAAAATAGTATACAATAGGTTTACTGGTCGGCACTGTCTTAGGTTTTGTGTCCTGTCCTGTGTTATTTTGTGTTGTCCATCTACACTGTCTGTCATTACTGTTTTTCATCTGCACTGTTTGCACTAGGTTGAACTCGATGCACTTTACATAGCTTGTGTTGTTTTGTAGCACCTTGGTTCTGGAGGAACGTTATCTCGTTTCTACTGTGTACTGTGTACCACTGTGTATAATAGAAATGACAATAAAAGCCACTTGACTTGACTTGACTTAATCGTCCGCTCTGTCAAAGACACACAGCCTTTATTCAGCGACTACCCTGGCGTAATCTTTTGTTTTTTTGTCTCTTTTGTCTATTTGTGCCATTCTGTGATTTCAGGTTGTTTTACTGAGCAAGCATTCGTAAGAACTTAGTCAACCCACTGACACAGCTTGAGTGTGCATGTCATCTTAAAATAACAACAAGAGTGTTTCTGCCTGGTTTCGAACCAGGGACCTTTCGCGTGTGAGGCAAACGTGATAACCGCTACACCACAGAAACCGGCCACTTTGACAAACTTCTTCAGAGCGTAGCTTCCCAGCAAAGTGAATAAAACAGTCGCGGAAGATTACTCCTAAGGGGCTTTGGGATGAGAATATCTTTATGGAACTTTGTAGTACTAAAACCAGAAGTGTTGCCTTTCTCATTGTTAGAACTGAGACAACCCCTTTTACAAGACACTCCAACCAGGCTGACTGTGCACTGACAGCAACAGTGTTTCTGCCTGGTTTCGAACCAGGGACCTTTCGCGTGTTAGGCGAATGTGATAACCACTACACTACAGAAACTGGCCACGTAGGGTGTCAATTCCAGAGGCTAGCATCTAACCACAAAGCAACACATCATCATGCAAGGTCGACTCTAAGGGGCTTTCAAACCTCCTAGTGCACATTAGGTACTTTCTCAGCTTAATGGGGACCATGCTCATATGTAGAGGCTGATCGGTCCAACGCTATGCCAGTGCAGTGTGGAGAGGAGATTGAAGCTCTTGTAATTGACATCCTAGGGCTGCTTCTGCAAGCGCAGCTATTTATCATGGGAGAAAGTCTCAATTTCGATTAATAGTATGTGGTCGGCTTGTCCAAACTAAGGCTGTTTAGAAATTGGTTCTTAACTTTCTTCAGTAGTCTCGCATAACCCTTTTTCGACATGCTGTTTGCCATATCGCGTGCACCAAGAATAGGGCATGCAATGCAGGAAAGGGACTCCTCAACAGATAGTCAACACTGAAATTGAACGACGACTATTGCAACTTTAGCCAGTAATCATTCCACTGCAATTGCACTTTATACATGCCGGACATTCAAATGCAGTATACTGTTTACATGCTGCTTTTTTTGCACCTTTGGCACACTTGACTGTACTGTACTGTAAAATAGTATACAATAGGTTTACTGGTCGGCACTGTCTTAGGTTTTGTGTCCTGTCCTGTGTTATTTTGTGTTGTCCATCTACACTGTCTGTCATTACTGTTTTTCATCTGCACTGTTTGCACTAGGTTAAACTCGATGCACTTTACATAGCTTGTGTTGTTTTGTAGCACCTTGGTTCTGGAGGAACGTTATCTCGTTTCTACTGTGTACCACTGTGTATAATAGAAATGACAATAAAAGCCACTTGACTTGACTTGACTTAATCGTCCGCTCTGTCAAAGACACACAGCCTTTATTCAGCGACTACCCTGGCGTAATCTTTTGTTTTTTTGTCTCTTTTGTCTATTTGTGCCATTCTGTGATTTCAGGTTGTTTTACTGAGCAAGCATTCGTAAGAACTTAGTCAACCCACTGACACAGCTTGAGTGTGCATGTCATCTTAAAATAACAACAAGAGTGTTTCTGCCTGGTTTCGAAACAGGGACCTTTCACGTGTTAGGCGAATGTGATAACCACTACACTACAGAAACTGGCCACGTAGGGTGTCAATTCCAGAGGGTAGTATCTAACCACAAAGCGACACATCATCATGCAAGGTCGACTCTAAGGGGCTTTCAAACCTCCTAGTGCACAATAGGTACTTTCTCAGCTTAATGGGGACCATGCTCATATGTAGAGGCTGATCGGTCCAACGCTATGCCAGTGCAGTGTGGAGAGGAGATTGAAGCTCTTGTAATTGACATCCTAGGGCTGCTTCTGCAAGCGCAGCTATTTATCATGGGAGAAAGTCTCAATTTCGATTAATAGTATGTGGTCGGCTTGTCCAAACTAAGGCTGTTTAGAAATTGGTTCTTAACTTTCTTCAGTAGTCTCGCATAACCCTTTTTCGACATGCTGTTTGCCATATCGCGTGCACCAAGAATAGGGAATGTAATGCAGGAAAGGGACTCTTCAACAGATAGTCAAAACTGAAATTGAACGACGACTATTGCAACTTTAGCCAGTAATCATTCCACTGCAATTGCACTGTATACATGCCGGACATTCAAATGCACTATACTGTTTACATGCTGCTTTTTTTGTACCTTTGGCACACTTGACTGTACTGTACTGTAAAATAGTATACAATAGGTTTACTGGTTGGCACTATCTTAGGTTTTTTGTCCTGTCCTGTGTTATTTTGTGTTGTCCGTCTACACTGTCTGTCTGTACTGTTTTTCATCTGCACTGTTTACACTAGGTTGAACTCGATGCACTTTACATAGTTTGTGTTGTTTTGTAGCACCTTGGTTCTGGAGGAACGTTATCTCGTTTCTACTGTGTACTGTGTACCACTGTGTATAGTAGAAATGACAATAAAAGCCACTTGACTTGACTTGACCTGACTTGACTTAATCGTCCGCTCTGTCAAAGACACACAGCCTTTATTCAGCGACTACCCTGGCGTAATCTTTTGTTTTTTTGTCTCTTTTGTCTATTTGTGCCATTCTGTGATTTCAGGTTGTTTTACTGAGCAAGCATTCGTAAGAACTTAGTCAACCCACTGACACAGCTTGAGTGTGCATGTCATCTTAAAATAACAACAATAGTGTTTCTGCCTGGTTTCGAACAAGGGACCTTTCGCGTGTGAGGCAAACGTGATAACCGCTACACCAAAGAAACCGGCCACTTTGACAAACTTCTTCAGAGCGTAGCTTCCCAGCAAAGTGAATAAAACAGTCGCGGAAGATTACTTCTAAGGGGCTTTGGGATGACAAGATCTTTATGGAACTTTGTAGTACTAAAACCAAAAGTGTTGCCTTTCGCATTGTTAGAACTGAGACAACCCCTTTTACAAGACACTCCAACCAGGCTGACGGTGCACTGACAGCAACAGTGTTTCTGCCTGGTTTCGAACCAGGGACATTTCGCATGTTAGGCGAATGTGATAACCACTACACTACAGAAACTGGCCACGTAGGGTGTCAATTCCAGAGGGTAGCATCTAACCACAAAGTGACACATCATCATGCAAGGTCGACTCTAAGGGGCTTTCAAACCTCCTAGTGCACATTAGGTACTTTCTCAGCTTAATGGGGACCATGCTCATATGTAGAGGCTGATCGGTCCAACGCTATGCCAGTGCAGTGTGGAGAGGAGATTGAAGCTCTTGTAATTGACATCCTAGGGCTGCTTCTGCAAGCGCAGCTATTTATCATGGGAGAAAGTCTCAATTTCGATTAATAGTATGTGGTCGGCTTGTCCAAACTAAGGCTGTTTAGAAATTGGTTCTTAACTTTCTTCAGTAGTCTCGCATAACCCTTTTTCGACATGCTGTTTGCCATATCGCGTGCACCAAGAATAGGGCATGCAATGCAGGAAAGGGACTCCTCAACAGATAGTCAACACTGAAATTGAACGACGACTATTGCAACTTTAGCCAGTAATCATTCCACTGCAATTGAACTGTATACATGCCGGACATTCAAATGCACTATACTGTTTACATGCTGCTTTTTTTGTAACTTTGGCACACTTGACTGTACTGTACTGTAAAATAGTATACAATAGGTTTACTGGTCGGCACTATCTTAGGTTTTTTGTCCTGTCCTGTGTTATTTTGTGTTGTCCGTCTACACTGTCTGTCTGTACTGTTTTTCATCTGCACTGTTTACACTAGGTTGAACTCGATGCACTTTACATAGTTTGTGTTGTTTTGTAGCACCTTGGTTCTGGAGGAACGTTATCTCGTTTCTACTGTGTACTGTGTACCACTGTGTATAGTAGAAATGACAATAAAAGCCACTTGACTTGACTTGACTTGACTTGACTTAATCGTCCGCTCTGTCAAAGACACACAGCCTTTATTCAGCGACTACCCTGGCGTAATCTTTTGTTTTTTTGTCTCTTTTGTCTATTTGTGCCATTCTGTGATTTCAGGTTGTTTTACTGAGCAAGCATTCGTAAGAACTTAGTCAACCCACTGACACAGCTTGAGTGTGCATATCATCTTAAAATAACAACAATAGTGTTTCTGCCTGGTTTCGAACCAGGGACCTTTCGCGTGTGAGGCAAACGTGATAACCGCTACACCAAAGAAACCGGCCACTTTGACAAACTTCTTCAGAGCGTAGCTTCCCAGCAAAGTGAATAAAACAGTCGCGGAAGATTACTTCTAAGGGGCTTTGGGATGACAAGATCTTTATGGAACTTTGTAGTACTAAAACCAAAAGTGTTGCCTTTCGCATTGTTAGAACTGAGACAACCCCTTTTACAAGACACTCCAACCAGGCTGACTGTGCAGATAATAATAGACAGCAACAGTGTTTCTGCCTGGTTTCGAACCAGGGACCTTTCGCGTGTTAGGCGAATGTGATAACCACTACACTACAGAAACTGGCCACGTAGGGGTGTCAATTCCAGAGGGTAGCATCTAACCACAAAGCGACACATCATCATGCAAGGTCGACTCTAAGGGGCTTTCAAACCTCCTAGTGCACAATAGGTACTTTCTCAGCTTAATAGGGACCATGCTCATATGTAGAGGCTGATCGGTCCAACGCTATGCCAGTGCAGTGTGGAGAGGAGATTGAAGCTCTTGTAATTGACATCCTAGGGCTGCTGCTGCAAGTGCAGCTATTTATCGTGGTCGTGGTCGGCTTGTCCAAACAAAGGCTGTTTAGAAATTGGTTCTTAACTTTCTTCAGTAGTCTCGCATAACCCTTTTTCGACATGCTGTTTGCCATATCGCGTGCACCAAGAATAGGGAATGCAATGCAGGAAAGGGACTCCTCAACAGATAGTCAAAACTGAAATTGAACGACGACTATTGCAACTTTAGCCAGTAATCATTCCACTGCAATTGCACTGTATACATGCCAGACATTCAAATGCACTATACTGTTTACATGCTGCTTTTTTTGTACCTTTGGCACACTTGACTGTACTGTACTGTAAAATAGTATACAATAGGTTTACTGGTCGGCACTGTCTTAGGTTTTTTGTCCTGTCCTGTGTTATTTTGTGTTGTCCGTCTACACTGTCTGTCTATACTGTTTTTCATCTGCACTGTTTACACTAGGTTGAACTCGATGCACTTTACATAGTTTGTGTTGTTTTGTAACACCTTGGTTCTGGAAGAACGTTATCTCGTTTCTACTGTGTACTGTGTACCACTGTGTATAGTAGAAATGACAATAAAAGCCACTTGACTTGACTTGACTTGACTTGACTTAATCGTCCGCTCTGACAAAGACACACAGTCTTTATTCAGCGACTACCCTGGCGTAATCTTTTGTTTTTTTGTCTCTTTTGTCTATTTGTGCCATTCTGTGATTTCAGGTTGTTTTACTGAGCAAGCATTCGTAAGAACTTAGTCAACCCACTGACACAGCTTGAGTGTGCATGTCATCTTAAAATAACAACAATAGTGTTTCTGCCTGGTTTCAAACCAGGGACCTTTCGCGTGTGAGGCGAACGTGATAACCGCTACACCACAGAAACCGGCCACTTTGACAAACTTCTTCAGAGCGTAGCTTCCCAGCAAAGTGAATAAAACAGTCGCGGAAGATTACTTCTAAGGGGCTTTGGGATGACAAGATCTTTATGGAACTTTGTAGTACTAAAACCAAAAGTGTTGCCTTTCGCATTGTTAGAACTGAGACAACCCCTTTTACAAGACACTCCAACCAGGCTGACGGTGCACTGACAGCAACAGTGTTTCTGCCTGGTTTCGAACCAGGGACATTTCGCATGTTAGGCGAATGTGATAACCACTACACTACAGAAACTGGCCACGTAGGGTGTCAATTCCAGAGGGTAGCATCTAACCACAAAGTGACACATCATCATGCAAGGTCGACTCTAAGGGGCTTTCAAACCTCCTAGTGCACATTAGGTACTTTCTCAGCTTAATGGGGACCATGCTCATATGTAGAGGCTGATCGGTCCAACGCTATGCCAGTGCAGTGTGGAGAGGAGATTGAAGCTCTTGTAATTGACATCCTAGGGCTGCTTCTGCAAGCGCAGCTATTTATCATGGGAGAAAGTCTCAATTTCGATTAATAGTATGTGGTCGGCTTGTCCAAACTAAGGCTGTTTAGAAATTGGTTCTTAACTTTCTTCAGTAGTCTCGCATAACCCTTTTTCGACATGCTGTTTGCCATATCGCGTGCACCAAGAATAGGGCATGCAATGCAGGAAAGGGACTCCTCAACAGATAGTCAACACTAAAATTGAACGACGACTATTGCAACTTTAGCTAGTAATCATTCCACTGCAATTGCACTTTATACATGCCGGACATTCAAATGCAGTATACTGTTTACATGCTGCTTTTTTTGCACTTTTGGCACACTTGACTGTACTGTACTGTAAAATAGTATACAATAGGTTTACTGGTCGGCACTGTCTTAGGTTTTGTGTCCTGTCCTGTGTTATTTTGTGTTGTCCATCTACACTGTCTGTCATTACTGTTTTTCATCTGCACTGTTTGCACTAGGTTGAACTCGATGCACTTTACATAGCTTGTGTTGTTTTGTAGCACCTTGGTTCTGGAGGAACGTTATCTCGTTTCTACTGTGTACTGTGTACCACTGTGTATAATAGAAATGACAATAAAAGCCACTTGACTTGACTTGACTTAATCGTCCGCTCTGTCAAAGACACACAGCCTTTATTCAGCGACTACCCTGGCGTAATCTTTTGTTTTTTTGTCTCTTTTGTCTATTTGTGCCATTCTGTGATTTCAGGTTGTTTTACTGAGCAAGCATTCGTAAGAACTTAGTCAACCCACTGACACAGCTTGAGTGTGCATGTCATCTTAAAATAACAACAAGAGTGTTTCTGCCTGGTTTCGAACCTGGGACCTTTCGCGTGTGAGGCAACGTGATAACCGCTACACCACAGAAACCGGCCACTTTGACAAACTTCTTCAGAGCGTAGCTTCCCAGCAAAGTGAATAAAACAGTCACGGAAGATTACTCCTAAGGGGCTTTGGGATGACAAGATCTTTATGGAACTTTGTAGTACTAAAACCAAAAGTGTTGCCTTTCTCATTGTTAGAACTGAGACAACCCCTTTTACAAGACACTCCAACCAGGCTGACTGTGCAGATAATAATGGACAGCAACAGTGTTTCTGCCTGGTTTCGAACCAGGGACCTTTCGCGTGTTAGGCGAATGTGATAACCACTACACTACAGGAACTGGCCACGTAGGGTGGCACTTTCAGAGGGTAGCATCTAACCACAAAGCGACACATCATCATGCAAGGTCGACTCTAAGGGGCTTTCAAACCTCCTAGTGCACAATAGGTACTTTCTCAGCTTAATGGGGACCATGCTCATATGTAGAGGCTGATCGGTCCAACGCTATGCCAGTGCAGTGTGGAGAGGAGATTGAGACTCTTGTAATTGACATCCTAGGGCTGCTGCTGCAAGTGCAGCTATTTATCGTGGTCGTGGTCGGCTTGTCCAAACAAAGGCTGTTTAGAAATTGGTTCTTAACTTTCTTCAGTAGTCTCGCATAACCCTTTTTCGACATGCTGTTTGCCATATCGCGTGCACCAAGAATAGGGAATGCAATGCAGGAAAGGGACTCCTCAACAGATAGTCAAAACTGAAATTGAACGACGACTATTGCAACTTTAGCTAGTAATCATTCCACTGCAATTGCACTTTATACATGCCGGACATTCAAATGCAGTATACTGTTTACATGCTGCTTTTTTTGCACCTTTGGCACACTTGACTGTACTGTACTGTAAAATAGTATACAATAGGTTTACTGGTCGGCACTGTCTTAGGTTTTGTGTCCTGTCCTGTGTTATTTTGTGTTGTCCATCTACACTGTCTGTCATTACTGTTTTTCATCTGCACTGTTTGCACTAGGTTGAACTCGATGCACTTTACATAGCTTGTGTTGTTTTGTAGCACCTTGGTTCTGGAGGAACGTTATCTCGTTTCTACTGTGTACCACTGTGTATAATAGAAATGACAATAAAAGCCACTTGACTTGACTTGACTTAATCGTCCGCTCTGTCAAAGACACACAGCCTTTATTCAGCGACTACCCTGGCGTAATCTTTTGTTTTTTTGTCTCTTTTGTCTATTTGTGCCATTCTGTGATTTCAGGTTGTTTTACTGAGCAAGCATTCGTAAGAACTTAGTCAACCCACTGACACAGCTTGAGTGTGCATGTCATCTTAAAATAACAACAAGAGTGTTTCTGCCTGGTTTCGAACCAGGGACCTTTCGCGTGTGAGGCGAACGTGATAACCGCTACACCACAGAAACCGGCCACTTTGACAAACTTCTTCAGAGCGTAGCTTCCCAGCAAAGTGAATAAAACAGTCACGGAAGATTACTCCTAAGGGGCTTTGGGATGAGAAGATCTTTATGGAACTTTGTAGTACTTAAACCAAAAGTGTTGCCTTTCTCATTGTTAGAACTGAGACAACACCTTTTACAAGACACTCTAACCAGGCTGACTGTGCAGATAATAATGGACAGCAACAGTGTTTCTGCCTGGTTTCGAACCAGGGACCGTTCGCATGTTAGGCGAATGTGATAACCACTACACTACAGAACCTGGCCACGCAGGGCGTCACTTTCAGAGGGTAGCATCTAACCACAAAGCGACACATCATCATGCAAGGTCGACTCTAAGGGGCTTTCAAACCTCCTAGTGCACAATAGGTACTTTCTCAGCTTAATGGGGACCATGCTCATATGTAGAGGCTGATCGGTCCAACGCTATGCCAGTGCAGTGTGGAGAGGAGATTGAAGCTCTTGTAATTGACATCCTAGGGCTTCTTCTGCAAGCGCAGCTATTTATCATGGGAAAAAGTCTCAATTTCGATTAATAGTATGTGGTCGGCTTGTCCAAACTAAGGCTGTTTAGAAATTGGTTCTTAACTTTCTTCAGTAGTCTCGCATAACCCTTTTTCGACATGCTGTTTGCCATATCGCGTGCACCAAGAATAGGGCATGCAATGCAGGAAAGGGACTCCTCAACAGATAGTCAACACTGAAATTGAACGACGACTATTGCAACTTTAGCCAGTAATCATTCCACTGCAATTGCACTTTATACATGCCGGACATTCAAATGCAGTATACTGTTTACATGCTGCTTTTTTTGCACCTTTGGCACACTTGACTGTACTGTACTGTAAAATAGTATACAATAGGTTTACTGGTCGGCACTGTCTTAGGTTTTGTGTCCTGTCCTGTGTTATTTTGTGTTGTCCATCTACACTGTCTGTCATTACTGTTTTTCATCTGCACTGTTTGCACTAGGTTGAACTCGATGCACTTTACATAGCTTGTGTTGTTTTGTAGCACCTTGGTTCTGGAGGAACGTTATCTCGTTTCTACTGTGTACTGTGTACCACTGTGTATAATAGAAATGACAATAAAAGCCACTTGACTTGACTTGACTTTATCGTCCGCTCTGTCAAAGACACACAGCCTTTATTCAGCGACTACCCTGGCGTAATCTTTTGTTTTTTTGTCTCTTTTGTCTATTTGTGCCATTCTGTGATTTCAGGTTGTTTTACTGAGCAAGCATTCGTAAGAACTTAGTCAACCCACTGACACAGCTTGAGTGTGCATGTCATCTTAAAATAACAACAAGAGTGTTTCTGCCTGGTTTCGAACCAGGGACCTTTCGCGTGTGAGGCGAACGTGATAACCGCTACACCACAGAAACCGGCCACCTTGACAAACTTCTTAAGAGCGTAGCTTCCCAGCAAAGTGAATAAAACAGTCGCGGAAGATTACTCCTAAGGGGCTTTGGGATGACAAGATCTTTATGGAACTTTGTAGTACTAAAACCAAAAGTGTTGCCTTTCTCATTGTTAGAACTGAGACAACCCCTTTTACAAGACACTCCAACCAGGCTGACTGTGCAGATAATAATGGACAGCAACAGTGTTTCTGCCTGGTTTCGAACCAGGGACCTTTCGCGTGTTAGGCGAATGTGATAACCACTACACTACAGAAACTGGCCACGTAGAGTGGCACTTTCAGAGGGTATCATCTAACCACAAAGCGACACATCATCATGCAAGGTCGACTCTAAGGGGCTTTCAAACCTCCTAGTGCACAATAGGTACTTTCTCAGCTTAATGGGGACCATGCTCATATGTAGAGGCTGATCGGTCCAACGCTATGCCAGTGCAGTGTGGAGAGGAGATTGAAGCTCTTGTAATTGACATCCTAGGGCTGCTGCTGCAAGTGCAGCTATTTATCGTGGTCGTGGTCGGCTTGTCCAAACAAAGGCTGTTTAGAAATTGGTTCTTAACTTTCTTCAGTAGTCTCGCATAACCCTTTTTCGACATGCTGTTTGCCATATCGCGTGCACCAAGAATAGGGAATGCAATGCAGGAAAGGGACTCCTCAACAGATAGTCAAAACTGAAATTGAACGACGACTATTCCAACTTTAGCCAGTAATCATTCCACTGCAATTGAACTGTATACATGCCGGACATTCAAATGCACTATACTGTTTACATGCTGCTTTTTTTGTACCTTTGGCACACTTGACTGTACTGTACTGTAAAATAGTATACAATAGGTTTACTGGTCGGCACTATCTTAGGTTTTTTGTCCTGTCCTGTGTTATTTTGTGTTGTCCGTCTACACTGTCTGTCTGTACTGTTTTTCATCTGCACTGTTTACACTAGGTTGAACTCGATGCACTTTACATAGTTTGTGCTGTTTTGTAGCACCTTGGTTCTGGAGGAACGTTATCTCGTTTCTACTGTGTACTGTGTACCACTGTGTATAGTAGAAATGACAATAAAAGCCACTTGACTTGACTTGACTTGACTTGACTTAATCGTCCGCTCTGTCAAAGACACACAGCCTTTATTCAGCGACTACCCTGGCGTAATCTTTTGTTTTTTTGTCTCTTTTGTCTATTTGTGCCATTCTGTGATTTCAGGTTGTTTTACTGAGCAAGCATTCGTAAGAACTTAGTCAACCCACTGACACAACTTGAGTGTGCATGTCATCTTAAAATAACAACAAGAGTGTTTCTGCCTGGTTTCGAACCAGGGACCTTTCGCGTGTGAGGCGAACGTGATAACCGCTACACCACAGAAACCGGCCACTTTGACAAACTTCTTCAGAGCGTAGCTTCCCAGCAAAGTGAATAAAACAGTCACGGAAGATTACTCCTAAAGGGCTTTGGGATGAGAAGATCTTTATGGAACTTTGTAGTACTAAAACCAAAAGTGTTGCCTTTCTCATTGTTAGAACTGAGACAACACCTTTTACAAGACACTCTAACCAGGCTGACTGTGCAGATAATAATGGACAGCAACAGTGTTTCTGCCTGGTTTCGAACCAGGGACCGTTCACATGTTAGGCGAATGTGATAACCACTACACTACAGAACCTGGCCACGCAGGGCGTCACTTTCAGAGGGTAGCATCTAACCACAAAGCGACACATCATCATGCAAGGTCGACTCTAAGGGGCTTTCAAACCTCCTAGTGCACAATAGGTACTTTCTCAGCTTAATGGGGACCATGCTCATATGTAGAGGCTGATCGGTCCAACGCTATGCCAGTGCAGTGTGGAGAGGAGATTGAAGCTCTTGTAATTGACATCCTAGGGCTTCTTCTGCAAGCGCAGCTATTTATCATGGGAAAAAGTCTCAATTTCGATTAATAGTATGTGGTCGTTTTGTCCAAACTAAGGCTGTTTAGAAATTGGTTCTTAACTTTCTTCAGTAGTCTCGCATAACCCTTTTTCGACATGCTGTTTGCCATATCGCGTGCACCAAGAATAGGGCATGCAATGCAGGAAAGGGACTCCTCAACAGATAGTCAACACTGAAATTGAACGACGACTATTGCAACTTTAGCCAGTAATCATTCCACTGCAATTGCACTTTATACATGCCGGACATTCAAATGCAGTATACTGTTTACATGCTGCTTTTTTTGCACCTTTGGCACACTTGACTGTACTGTACTGTAAAATAGTATACAATAGGTTTACTGGTCGGCACTGTCTTAGGTTTTGTGTCCTGTCCTGTGTTATTTTGTGTTGTCCATCTACACTGTCTGTCATTACTGTTTTTCATCTGCACTGTTTGCACTAGGTTGAACTCGATGCACTTTACATAGCTTGTGTTGTTTTGTAGCACCTTGGTTCTGGAGGAACGTTATCTCGTTTCTACTGTGTACTGTGTACCACTGTGTATAATAGAAATGACAATAAAAGCCACTTGACTTGACTTGACTTTATCGTCCGCTCTGTCAAAGACACACAGCCTTTATTCAGCGACTACCCTGGCGTAATCTTTTGTTTTTTTGTCTCTTTTGTCTATTTGTGCCATTCTGTGATTTCAGGTTGTTTTACTGAGCAAGCATTCGTAAGAACTTAGTCAACCCACTGACACAGCTTGAGTGTGCATGTCATCTTAAAATAACAACAAGAGTGTTTCTGCCTGGTTTCGAACCAGGGACCTTTCGCGTGTGAGGCGAACGTGATAACCGCTACACCACAGAAACCGGCCACCTTGACAAACTTCTTAAGAGCGTAGCTTCCCAGCAAAGTGAATAAAACAGTCGCGGAAGATTACTCCTAAGGGGCTTTGGGATGACAAGATCTTTATGGAACTTTGTAGTACTAAAACCAAAAGTGTTGCCTTTCTCATTGTTAGAACTGAGACAACCCCTTTTACAAGACACTCCAACCAGGCTGACTGTGCAGATAATAATGGACAGCAACAGTGTTTCTGCCTGGTTTCGAACCAGGGACCTTTCGCGTGTTAGGCGAATGTGATAACCACTACACTACAGAAACTGGCCACGTAGAGTGGCACTTTCAGAGGGTAGCATCTAACCACAAAGCGACACATCATCATGCAAGGTCGACTCTAAGGGGCTTTCAAACCTCCTAGTGCACAATAGGTACTTTCTCAGCTTAATGGGGACCATGCTCATATGTAGAGGCTGATCGGTCCAACGCTATGCCAGTGCAGTGTGGAGAGGAGATTGAAGCTCTTGTAATTGACATCCTAGGGCTGCTGCTGCAAGTGCAGCTATTTATCGTGGTCGTGGTCGGCTTGTCCAAACAAAGGCTGTTTAGAAATTGGTTCTTAACTTTCTTCAGTAGTCTCGCATAACCCTTTTTCGACATGCTGTTTGCCATATCGCGTGCACCAAGAATAGGGAATGCAATGCAGGAAAGGGACTCCTCAACAGATAGTCAAAACTGAAATTGAACGACGACTATTGCAACTTTAGCCAGTAATCATTCCACTGCAATTGAACTGTATACATGCCGGACATTCAAATGCACTATACTGTTTACATGCTGCTTTTTTTGTACCTTTGGCACACTTGACTGTACTGTACTGTAAAATAGTACACAATAGGTTTACTGGTCGGCACTGTCTTAGGTTTTGTGTCCTGTCCTGTGTTATTTTGTGTTGTCCATCTACACTGTCTGTCATTACTGTTTTTCATCTGCACTGTTTGCACTAGGTTGAACTCGATGCACTTTACATAGCTTGTGTTGTTTTGTAGCACCTTGGTTCTGGAGGAACGTTATCTCGTTTCTACTGTGTACTGTGTACCACTGTGTATAATAGAAATGACAATAAAAGCCACTTGAATTGACTTGACTTAATCGTCCGCTCTGTCAAAGACACACAGCCTTTATTCAGCGACTACCCTGGCGTAATCTTTTGTTTTTTTGTCTCTTTTGTCTATTTGTGCCATTCTGTGATTTCAGGTTGTTTTACTGAGCAAGCATTCGTAAGAACTTAGTCAACCCACTGACACAGCTTGAGTGTGCATGTCATCTTAAAATAACAACAATAGTGTTTCTGCCTGGTTTCAAACCAGGGACCTTTCGCGTGTGTGGCGAACGTGATAACCGCTACACCACAGAAACCGGCCACTTTGACAAACTTCTTCAGAGCGTAGCTTCCCAGCAAAGTGAATAAAACAGTCGCAGAAGATTACTCCTAAGGGGCTTTGGGATGACAAGATCTTTATGGAACTTTGTAGTACTAAAACCAAAAGTGTTGCCTTTCTCATTGTTAGAACTGAGACAACCCCTTTTACAAGACACTCCAACCAGGCTGACTGTGCAGATAATAATGGACAGCAACAGTGTTTCTGCCTGGTTTCGAACCAGGGACCTTTAGCGTGTTAGGCGAATGTGATAACCACTACACTACAGAAACTGGCCACGTAGGGTGGCACTTTCAGAGGGTAGCATCTAACCACAAAGCGACACATCATCATGCAAGGTCGACTCTAAGGGGCTTTCAAACCTCCTAGTGCACAATAGGTACTTTCTCAGCTTAATGGGGACCATGCTCATATGTAGAGGCTGATCGGTCCAACGCTATGCCAGTGCAGTGTGGAGAGGAGATTGAGACTCTTGTAATTGACATCCTAGGGCTGCTGCTGCAAGTGCAGCTATTTATCGTGGTCGTGGTCGGCTTGTCCAAACAAAGGCTGTTTAGAAATTGGTTCTTAACTTTCTTCAGTAGTCTCGCATAACCCTTTTTCGACATGCTGTTTGCCATATCGCGTGCACCAAGAATAGGGAATGCAATGCAGGAAAGGGACTCCTCAACAGATAGTCAAAACTGAAATTGAACGACGACTATTGCAACTTTAGCTAGTAATCATTCCACTGCAATTGCACTTTATACATGCCGGACATTCAAATGCAGTATACTGTTTACATGCTGCTTTTTTTGCACCTTTGGCACACTTGACTGTACTGTACTGTAAAATAGTATACAATAGGTTTACTGGTCGGCACTGTCTTAGGTTTTGTGTCCTGTCCTGTGTTATTTTGTGTTGTCCATCTACACTGTCTGTCATTACTGTTTTTCATCTGCACTGTTTGCACTAGGTTGAACTCGATGCACTTTACATAGCTTGTGTTGTTTTGTAGCACCTTGGTTCTGGAGGAACGTTATCTCGTTTCTACTGTGTACTGTGTACCACTGTGTATAATAGAAATGACAATAAAAGCCACTTGACTTGACTTGACTTAATCGTCCGCTCTGTCAAAGACACACAGCCTTTATTCAGCGACTACCCTGGCGTAATCTTTTGTTTTTTTGTCTCTTTTGTCTATTTGTGCCATTCTGTGATTTCAGGTTGTTTTACTGAGCAAGCATTCGTAAGAACTTAGTCAACCCACTGACACAGCTTGAGTGTGCATGTCATCTTAAAATAACAACAAGAGTGTTTCTGCCTGGTTTCGAACCAGGGACCTTTCGCGTGTGAGGCAAACGTGATAACCGCTACACCACAGAAACCGGCCACTTTGACAAACTTCTTCAGAGCGTAGCTTCCCAGCAAAGTGAATAAAACAGTCGCGGAAGATTACTCCTAAGGGGCTTTGGGATGAGAATATCTTTATGGAACTTTGTAGTACTAAAACCAGAAGTGTTGCCTTTCTCATTGTTAGAACTGAGACAACCCCTTTTACAAGACACTCCAACCAGGCTGACTGTGCACTGACAGCAACAGTGTTTCTGCCTGGTTTCGAACCAGGGACCTTTCGCGTGTTAGGCGAATGTGATAACCACTACACTACAGAAACTGGCCACGTAGGGTGTCAATTCCAGAGGCTAGCATCTAACCACAAAGCAACACATCATCATGCAAGGTCGACTCTAAGGGGCTTTCAAACCTCCTAGTGCACATTAGGTACTTTCTCAGCTTAATGGGGACCATGCTCATATGTAGAGGCTGATCGGTCCAACGCTATGCCAGTGCAGTGTGGAGAGGAGATTGAAGCTCTTGTAATTGACATCCTAGGGCTGCTTCTGCAAGCGCAGCTATTTATCATGGGAGAAAGTCTCAATTTCGATTAATAGTATGTGGTCGGCTTGTCCAAACTAAGGCTGTTTAGAAATTGGTTCTTAACTTTCTTCAGTAGTCTCGCATAACCCTTTTTCGACATGCTGTTTGCCATATCGCGTGCACCAAGAATAGGGCATGCAATGCAGGAAAGGGACTCCTCAACAGATAGTCAACACTGAAATTGAACGACGACTATTGCAACTTTAGCCAGTAATCATTCCACTGCAATTGCACTTTATACATGCCGGACATTCAAATGCAGTATACTGTTTACATGCTGCTTTTTTTGCACCTTTGGCACACTTGACTGTACTGTACTGTAAAATAGTATACAATAGGTTTACTGGTCGGCACTGTCTTAGGTTTTGTGTCCTGTCCTGTGTTATTTTGTGTTGTCCATCTACACTGTCTGTCATTACTGTTTTTCATCTGCACTGTTTGCACTAGGTTAAACTCGATGCACTTTACATAGCTTGTGTTGTTTTGTAGCACCTTGGTTCTGGAGGAACGTTATCTCGTTTCTACTGTGTACCACTGTGTATAATAGAAATGACAATAAAAGCCACTTGACTTGACTTGACTTAATCGTCCGCTCTGTCAAAGACACACAGCCTTTATTCAGCGACTACCCTGGCGTAATCTTTTGTTTTTTTGTCTCTTTTGTCTATTTGTGCCATTCTGTGATTTCAGGTTGTTTTACTGAGCAAGCATTCGTAAGAACTTAGTCAACCCACTGACACAGCTTGAGTGTGCATGTCATCTTAAAATAACAACAAGAGTGTTTCTGCCTGGTTTCGAAACAGGGACCTTTCACGTGTTAGGCGAATGTGATAACCACTACACTACAGAAACTGGCCACGTAGGGTGTCAATTCCAGAGGGTAGTATCTAACCACAAAGCGACACATCATCATGCAAGGTCGACTCTAAGGGGCTTTCAAACCTCCTAGTGCACAATAGGTACTTTCTCAGCTTAATGGGGACCATGCTCATATGTAGAGGCTGATCGGTCCAACGCTATGCCAGTGCAGTGTGGAGAGGAGATTGAAGCTCTTGTAATTGACATCCTAGGGCTGCTTCTGCAAGCGCAGCTATTTATCATGGGAGAAAGTCTCAATTTCGATTAATAGTATGTGGTCGGCTTGTCCAAACTAAGGCTGTTTAGAAATTGGTTCTTAACTTTCTTCAGTAGTCTCGCATAACCCTTTTTCGACATGCTGTTTGCCATATCGCGTGCACCAAGAATAGGGAATGTAATGCAGGAAAGGGACTCTTCAACAGATAGTCAAAACTGAAATTGAACGACGACTATTGCAACTTTAGCCAGTAATCATTCCACTGCAATTGCACTGTATACATGCCGGACATTCAAATGCACTATACTGTTTACATGCTGCTTTTTTTGTACCTTTGGCACACTTGACTGTACTGTACTGTAAAATAGTATACAATAGGTTTACTGGTTGGCACTATCTTAGGTTTTTTGTCCTGTCCTGTGTTATTTTGTGTTGTCCGTCTACACTGTCTGTCTGTACTGTTTTTCATCTGCACTGTTTACACTAGGTTGAACTCGATGCACTTTACATAGTTTGTGTTGTTTTGTAGCACCTTGGTTCTGGAGGAACGTTATCTCGTTTCTACTGTGTACTGTGTACCACTGTGTATAGTAGAAATGACAATAAAAGCCACTTGACTTGACTTGACCTGACTTGACTTAATCGTCCGCTCTGTCAAAGACACACAGCCTTTATTCAGCGACTACCCTGGCGTAATCTTTTGTTTTTTTGTCTCTTTTGTCTATTTGTGCCATTCTGTGATTTCAGGTTGTTTTACTGAGCAAGCATTCGTAAGAACTTAGTCAACCCACTGACACAGCTTGAGTGTGCATGTCATCTTAAAATAACAACAATAGTGTTTCTGCCTGGTTTCGAACAAGGGACCTTTCGCGTGTGAGGCAAACGTGATAACCGCTACACCAAAGAAACCGGCCACTTTGACAAACTTCTTCAGAGCGTAGCTTCCCAGCAAAGTGAATAAAACAGTCGCGGAAGATTACTTCTAAGGGGCTTTGGGATGACAAGATCTTTATGGAACTTTGTAGTACTAAAACCAAAAGTGTTGCCTTTCGCATTGTTAGAACTGAGACAACCCCTTTTACAAGACACTCCAACCAGGCTGACGGTGCACTGACAGCAACAGTGTTTCTGCCTGGTTTCGAACCAGGGACATTTCGCATGTTAGGCGAATGTGATAACCACTACACTACAGAAACTGGCCACGTAGGGTGTCAATTCCAGAGGGTAGCATCTAACCACAAAGTGACACATCATCATGCAAGGTCGACTCTAAGGGGCTTTCAAACCTCCTAGTGCACATTAGGTACTTTCTCAGCTTAATGGGGACCATGCTCATATGTAGAGGCTGATCGGTCCAACGCTATGCCAGTGCAGTGTGGAGAGGAGATTGAAGCTCTTGTAATTGACATCCTAGGGCTGCTTCTGCAAGCGCAGCTATTTATCATGGGAGAAAGTCTCAATTTCGATTAATAGTATGTGGTCGGCTTGTCCAAACTAAGGCTGTTTAGAAATTGGTTCTTAACTTTCTTCAGTAGTCTCGCATAACCCTTTTTCGACATGCTGTTTGCCATATCGCGTGCACCAAGAATAGGGCATGCAATGCAGGAAAGGGACTCCTCAACAGATAGTCAACACTGAAATTGAACGACGACTATTGCAACTTTAGCCAGTAATCATTCCACTGCAATTGAACTGTATACATGCCGGACATTCAAATGCACTATACTGTTTACATGCTGCTTTTTTTGTAACTTTGGCACACTTGACTGTACTGTACTGTAAAATAGTATACAATAGGTTTACTGGTCGGCACTATCTTAGGTTTTTTGTCCTGTCCTGTGTTATTTTGTGTTGTCCGTCTACACTGTCTGTCTGTACTGTTTTTCATCTGCACTGTTTACACTAGGTTGAACTCGATGCACTTTACATAGTTTGTGTTGTTTTGTAGCACCTTGGTTCTGGAGGAACGTTATCTCGTTTCTACTGTGTACTGTGTACCACTGTGTATAGTAGAAATGACAATAAAAGCCACTTGACTTGACTTGACTTGACTTGACTTAATCGTCCGCTCTGTCAAAGACACACAGCCTTTATTCAGCGACTACCCTGGCGTAATCTTTTGTTTTTTTGTCTCTTTTGTCTATTTGTGCCATTCTGTGATTTCAGGTTGTTTTACTGAGCAAGCATTCGTAAGAACTTAGTCAACCCACTGACACAGCTTGAGTGTGCATATCATCTTAAAATAACAACAATAGTGTTTCTGCCTGGTTTCGAACCAGGGACCTTTCGCGTGTGAGGCAAACGTGATAACCGCTACACCAAAGAAACCGGCCACTTTGACAAACTTCTTCAGAGCGTAGCTTCCCAGCAAAGTGAATAAAACAGTCGCGGAAGATTACTTCTAAGGGGCTTTGGGATGACAAGATCTTTATGGAACTTTGTAGTACTAAAACCAAAAGTGTTGCCTTTCGCATTGTTAGAACTGAGACAACCCCTTTTACAAGACACTCCAACCAGGCTGACTGTGCAGATAATAATAGACAGCAACAGTGTTTCTGCCTGGTTTCGAACCAGGGACCTTTCGCGTGTTAGGCGAATGTGATAACCACTACACTACAGAAACTGGCCACGTAGGGGTGTCAATTCCAGAGGGTAGCATCTAACCACAAAGCGACACATCATCATGCAAGGTCGACTCTAAGGGGCTTTCAAACCTCCTAGTGCACAATAGGTACTTTCTCAGCTTAATAGGGACCATGCTCATATGTAGAGGCTGATCGGTCCAACGCTATGCCAGTGCAGTGTGGAGAGGAGATTGAAGCTCTTGTAATTGACATCCTAGGGCTGCTGCTGCAAGTGCAGCTATTTATCGTGGTCGTGGTCGGCTTGTCCAAACAAAGGCTGTTTAGAAATTGGTTCTTAACTTTCTTCAGTAGTCTCGCATAACCCTTTTTCGACATGCTGTTTGCCATATCGCGTGCACCAAGAATAGGGAATGCAATGCAGGAAAGGGACTCCTCAACAGATAGTCAAAACTGAAATTGAACGACGACTATTGCAACTTTAGCCAGTAATCATTCCACTGCAATTGCACTGTATACATGCCAGACATTCAAATGCACTATACTGTTTACATGCTGCTTTTTTTGTACCTTTGGCACACTTGACTGTACTGTACTGTAAAATAGTATACAATAGGTTTACTGGTCGGCACTGTCTTAGGTTTTTTGTCCTGTCCTGTGTTATTTTGTGTTGTCCGTCTACACTGTCTGTCTATACTGTTTTTCATCTGCACTGTTTACACTAGGTTGAACTCGATGCACTTTACATAGTTTGTGTTGTTTTGTAACACCTTGGTTCTGGAAGAACGTTATCTCGTTTCTACTGTGTACTGTGTACCACTGTGTATAGTAGAAATGACAATAAAAGCCACTTGACTTGACTTGACTTGACTTGACTTAATCGTCCGCTCTGACAAAGACACACAGTCTTTATTCAGCGACTACCCTGGCGTAATCTTTTGTTTTTTTGTCTCTTTTGTCTATTTGTGCCATTCTGTGATTTCAGGTTGTTTTACTGAGCAAGCATTCGTAAGAACTTAGTCAACCCACTGACACAGCTTGAGTGTGCATGTCATCTTAAAATAACAACAATAGTGTTTCTGCCTGGTTTCAAACCAGGGACCTTTCGCGTGTGAGGCGAACGTGATAACCGCTACACCACAGAAACCGGCCACTTTGACAAACTTCTTCAGAGCGTAGCTTCCCAGCAAAGTGAATAAAACAGTCGCGGAAGATTACTTCTAAGGGGCTTTGGGATGACAAGATCTTTATGGAACTTTGTAGTACTAAAACCAAAAGTGTTGCCTTTCGCATTGTTAGAACTGAGACAACCCCTTTTACAAGACACTCCAACCAGGCTGACGGTGCACTGACAGCAACAGTGTTTCTGCCTGGTTTCGAACCAGGGACATTTCGCATGTTAGGCGAATGTGATAACCACTACACTACAGAAACTGGCCACGTAGGGTGTCAATTCCAGAGGGTAGCATCTAACCACAAAGTGACACATCATCATGCAAGGTCGACTCTAAGGGGCTTTCAAACCTCCTAGTGCACATTAGGTACTTTCTCAGCTTAATGGGGACCATGCTCATATGTAGAGGCTGATCGGTCCAACGCTATGCCAGTGCAGTGTGGAGAGGAGATTGAAGCTCTTGTAATTGACATCCTAGGGCTGCTTCTGCAAGCGCAGCTATTTATCATGGGAGAAAGTCTCAATTTCGATTAATAGTATGTGGTCGGCTTGTCCAAACTAAGGCTGTTTAGAAATTGGTTCTTAACTTTCTTCAGTAGTCTCGCATAACCCTTTTTCGACATGCTGTTTGCCATATCGCGTGCACCAAGAATAGGGCATGCAATGCAGGAAAGGGACTCCTCAACAGATAGTCAACACTAAAATTGAACGACGACTATTGCAACTTTAGCTAGTAATCATTCCACTGCAATTGCACTTTATACATGCCGGACATTCAAATGCAGTATACTGTTTACATGCTGCTTTTTTTGCACTTTTGGCACACTTGACTGTACTGTACTGTAAAATAGTATACAATAGGTTTACTGGTCGGCACTGTCTTAGGTTTTGTGTCCTGTCCTGTGTTATTTTGTGTTGTCCATCTACACTGTCTGTCATTACTGTTTTTCATCTGCACTGTTTGCACTAGGTTGAACTCGATGCACTTTACATAGCTTGTGTTGTTTTGTAGCACCTTGGTTCTGGAGGAACGTTATCTCGTTTCTACTGTGTACTGTGTACCACTGTGTATAATAGAAATGACAATAAAAGCCACTTGACTTGACTTGACTTAATCGTCCGCTCTGTCAAAGACACACAGCCTTTATTCAGCGACTACCCTGGCGTAATCTTTTGTTTTTTTGTCTCTTTTGTCTATTTGTGCCATTCTGTGATTTCAGGTTGTTTTACTGAGCAAGCATTCGTAAGAACTTAGTCAACCCACTGACACAGCTTGAGTGTGCATGTCATCTTAAAATAACAACAAGAGTGTTTCTGCCTGGTTTCGAACCTGGGACCTTTCGCGTGTGAGGCAACGTGATAACCGCTACACCACAGAAACCGGCCACTTTGACAAACTTCTTCAGAGCGTAGCTTCCCAGCAAAGTGAATAAAACAGTCACGGAAGATTACTCCTAAGGGGCTTTGGGATGAGAAGATCTTTATGGAACTTTGTAGTACTAAAACCAAAAGTGTTGCCTTTCTCATTGTTAGAACTGAGACAACCCCTTTTACAAGACACTCCAACCAGGCTGACTGTGCAGATAATAATAGACAGCAACCGTGTTTCTGCCTGGTTTCGAACCAGGGACCTTTCGCGTGTGAGGCAAACGTGATAACCGCTACACCACAGAAACCGGCCACGTAGGGTGTCAATTCCAGAGGGTAGCATCTAACCACAAAGCGACACATCATCATGCAAGGTCGACTCTAAGGGGCTTTCAAACCTCCTAGTGCACAATAGGTACTTTCTCAGCTTAATGGGGACCATGCTCATATGTAGAGGCTGATCGGTCCAACGCTATGCCAGTGCAGTGTGGAGAGGAGATTGAAGCTCTTGTAATTGACATCCTAGGGCTGCTGCTGCAAGTGCAGCTATTTATCATGGGAGAAATTCTCTATTTCGATTAATAGTATGTGGTCGGCTTGTCCAAACTAAGGCTGTTTAGAAATTGGTTCTTAACTTTCTTCAGTAGTCTCGCATAACCCTTTTTCGACATGCTGTTTGCCATATCGCGTGCACCAAGAATAGGGAATGCAATGCAGGAAAGGGACTCCTCAACAGATAGTCAAAACTGAAATTGAACGACGACTATTGCAACTTTAGCCAGTAATCATTCCACTGCAATTGCACTGTATACATGCCGGACATTCAAATGCACTATACTGTTTACATGCTGCTTTTTTTGTACCTTTGGCACACTTGACTGTACTGTACTGTAAAATAGTATACAATAGGTTTACTGGTCGGCACTATCTTAGGTTTTTTGTCCTGTCCTGTGTTATTTTGTGTTGTCCGTCTACACTGTCTGTCTGTACTGTTTTTCATCTGCACTGTTTACACTAGGTTGAACTCGATGCACTTTACATAGTTTGTGTTGTTTTGTAGCACCTTGGTTCTGGAGGAACGTTATCTCGTTTCTACTGTGTACTGTGTACCACTGTGTATAGTAGAAATGACAATAAAAGCCACTTGACTTGACTTGACTTGACTTGACTTAATCGTGCGCTCTGTCAAAAACACACAGCCTTTATTCAGCGACTACCCTGGCGTAATCTTTTGTTTTTTTGTCTCTTTTGTCTATTTGTACCATTCTGTGATTTCAGTTTGTTTTACTGAGCAAGCATTCGTAAGAAATTGGTCAACCCACTGACACAGCTTGAGAGTGCATGTCATCTTAAAATAACAACAATAGTGTTTCTGCCTGGTTTCGAACCAGGGACCTTTCGCGTGTGAGGCGAACGTGATAACCGCTACACCACAGAAACCGGCCACTTTCACAAACTTCTTCAGAGCGTAGCTTCCCAGCAAAGTGAATAAAACAGTCGCGGAAGATTACTTCTAAGGGGCTTTGGGATGACAAGATCTTTATGGAACTTTGTAGTACTAAAACCAAAAGTGTTGCCTTTCGCATTGTTAGAACTGAGACAACCCCTTTTACAAGACACTCCAACCAGGCTGACTGTGCAGATAATAATGGACAGCAACAGTGTTTCTGCCTGGTTTCGAACCAGGGACCTTTCGCGTGTTAGGCGAATGTGATAACCACTACACTACAGAAACTGGCCACGTAGAGTGGCACTTTCAGAGGGTAGCATCTAACCACAAAGCGACACATCATCATGCAAGGTCGACTCTAAGGGGCTTTCAAACCTCCTAGTGCACAATAGGTACTTTCTCAGCTTAATGGGGACCATGCTCATATGTAGAGGCTGATCGGTCCAACGCTATGCCAGTGCAGTGTGGAGAGGAGATTGAAGCTCTTGTAATTGACATCCTAGGGCTGCTGCTGCAAGTGCAGCTATTTATCGTGGTCGTGGTCGGCTTGTCCAAACAAAGGCTGTTTAGAAATTGGTTCTTAACTTTCTTCAGTAGTCTCGCATAACCCTTTTTCGACATGCTGTTTGCCATATCGCGTGCACCAAGAATAGGGAATGCAATGCAGGAAAGGGACTCCTCAACAGATAGTCAAAACTGAAATTGAACGACGACTATTGCAACTTTAGCCAGTAATCATTCCACTGCAATTGAACTGTATACATGCCGGACATTCAAATGCACTATACTGTTTACATGCTGCTTTTTTTGTACCTTTGGCACACTTGACTGTACTGTACTGTAAAATAGTACACAATAGGTTTACTGGTCGGCACTGTCTTAGGTTTTGTGTCCTGTCCTGTGTTATTTTGTGTTGTCCATCTACACTGTCTGTCATTACTGTTTTTCATCTGCACTGTTTGCACTAGGTTGAACTCGATGCACTTTACATAGCTTGTGTTGTTTTGTAGCACCTTGGTTCTGGAGGAACGTTATCTCGTTTCTACTGTGTACTGTGTACCACTGTGTATAATAGAAATGACAATAAAAGCCACTTGAATTGACTTGACTTAATCGTCCGCTCTGTCAAAGACACACAGCCTTTATTCAGCGACTACCCTGGCGTAATCTTTTGTTTTTTTGTCTCTTTTGTCTATTTGTGCCATTCTGTGATTTCAGGTTGTTTTACTGAGCAAGCATTCGTAAGAACTTAGTCAACCCACTGACACAGCTTGAGTGTGCATGTCATCTTAAAATAACAACAAGAGTGTTTCTGCCTGGTTTCAAACCAGGGACCTTTCGCGTGTGTGGCGAACGTGATAACCGCTACACCACAGAAACCGGCCACTTTGACAAACTTCTTCAGAGCGTAGCTTCCCAGCAAAGTGAATAAAACAGTCGCGGAAGATTACTCCTAAGGGGCTTTGGGATGACAAGATCTTTATGGAACTTTGTAGTACTAAAACCAAAAGTGTTGCCTTTCTCATTGTTAGAACTGAGACAACCCCTTTTACAAGACACTCCAACCAGGCTGACTGTGCAGATAATAATGGACAGCAACAGTGTTTCTGCCTGGTTTCGAACCAGGGACCTTTCGCGTGTTAGGCGAATGTGATAACCACTACACTACAGAAACTGGCCACGTAGGGTGGCACTTTCAGAGGGTAGCATCTAACCACAAAGCGACACATCATCATGCAAGGTCGACTCTAAGGGGCTTTCAAACCTCCTAGTGCACAATAGGTACTTTCTCAGCTTAATGGGGACCATGCTCATATGTAGAGGCTGATCGGTCCAACGCTATGCCAGTGCAGTGTGGAGAGGAGATTGAGACTCTTGTAATTGACATCCTAGGGCTGCTGCTGCAAGTGCAGCTATTTATCGTGGTCGTGGTCGGCTTGTCCAAACAAAGGCTGTTTAGAAATTGGTTCTTAACTTTCTTCAGTAGTCTCGCATAACCCTTTTTCGACATGCTGTTTGCCATATCGCGTGCACCAAGAATAGGGAATGCAATGCAGGAAAGGGACTCCTCAACAGATAGTCAAAACTGAAATTGAACGACGACTATTGCAACTTTAGCTAGTAATCATTCCACTGCAATTGCACTTTATACATGCCGGACATTCAAATGCAGTATACTGTTTACATGCTGCTTTTTTTGCACCTTTGGCACACTTGACTGTACTGTACTGTAAAATAGTATACAATAGGTTTACTGGTCGGCACTGTCTTAGGTTTTGTGTCCTGTCCTGTGTTATTTTGTGTTGTCCATCTACACTGTCTGTCATTACTGTTTTTCATCTGCACTGTTTGCACTAGGTTGAACTCGATGCACTTTACATAGCTTGTGTTGTTTTGTAGCACCTTGGTTCTGGAGGAACGTTATCTCGTTTCTACTGTGTACCACTGTGTATAATAGAAATGACAATAAAAGCCACTTGACTTGACTTGACTTAATCGTCCGCTCTGTCAAAGACACACAGCCTTTATTCAGCGACTACCCTGGCGTAATCTTTTGTTTTTTTGTCTCTTTTGTCTATTTGTGCCATTCTGTGATTTCAGGTTGTTTTACTGAGCAAGCATTCGTAAGAACTTAGTCAACCCACTGACACAGCTTGAGTGTGCATGTCATCTTAAAATAACAACAAGAGTGTTTCTGCCTGGTTTCGAACCAGGGACCTTTCGCGTGTGAGGCGAACGTGATAACCGCTACACCACAGAAACCGGCCACTTTGACAAACTTCTTCAGAGCGTAGCTTCCCAGCAAAGTGAATAAAACAGTCACGGAAGATTACTCCTAAGGGGCTTTGGGATGAGAAGATCTTTATGGAACTTTGTAGTACTTAAACCAAAAGTGTTGCCTTTCTCATTGTTAGAACTGAGACAACACCTTTTACAAGACACTCTAACCAGGCTGACTGTGCAGATAATAATGGACAGCAACAGTGTTTCTGCCTGGTTTCGAACCAGGGACCGTTCGCATGTTAGGCGAATGTGATAACCACTACACTACAGAACCTGGCCACGCAGGGCGTCACTTTCAGAGGGTAGCATCTAACCACAAAGCGACACATCATCATGCAAGGTCGACTCTAAGGGGCTTTCAAACCTCCTAGTGCACAATAGGTACTTTCTCAGCTTAATGGGGACCATGCTCATATGTAGAGGCTGATCGGTCCAACGCTATGCCAGTGCAGTGTGGAGAGGAGATTGAAGCTCTTGTAATTGACATCCTAGGGCTTCTTCTGCAAGCGCAGCTATTTATCATGGGAAAAAGTCTCAATTTCGATTAATAGTATGTGGTCGGCTTGTCCAAACTAAGGCTGTTTAGAAATTGGTTCTTAACTTTCTTCAGTAGTCTCGCATAACCCTTTTTCGACATGCTGTTTGCCATATCGCGTGCACCAAGAATAGGGCATGCAATGCAGGAAAGGGACTCCTCAACAGATAGTCAACACTGAAATTGAACGACGACTATTGCAACTTTAGCCAGTAATCATTCCACTGCAATTGCACTTTATACATGCCGGACATTCAAATGCAGTATACTGTTTACATGCTGCTTTTTTTGCACCTTTGGCACACTTGACTGTACTGTACTGTAAAATAGTATACAATAGGTTTACTGGTCGGCACTGTCTTAGGTTTTGTGTCCTGTCCTGTGTTATTTTGTGTTGTCCATCTACACTGTCTGTCATTACTGTTTTTCATCTGCACTGTTTGCACTAGGTTGAACTCGATGCACTTTACATAGCTTGTGTTGTTTTGTAGCACCTTGGTTCTGGAGGAACGTTATCTCGTTTCTACTGTGTACTGTGTACCACTGTGTATAATAGAAATGACAATAAAAGCCACTTGACTTGACTTGACTTTATCGTCCGCTCTGTCAAAGACACACAGCCTTTATTCAGCGACTACCCTGGCGTAATCTTTTGTTTTTTTGTCTCTTTTGTCTATTTGTGCCATTCTGTGATTTCAGGTTGTTTTACTGAGCAAGCATTCGTAAGAACTTAGTCAACCCACTGACACAGCTTGAGTGTGCATGTCATCTTAAAATAACAACAAGAGTGTTTCTGCCTGGTTTCGAACCAGGGACCTTTCGCGTGTGAGGCGAACGTGATAACCGCTACACCACAGAAACCGGCCACCTTGACAAACTTCTTAAGAGCGTAGCTTCCCAGCAAAGTGAATAAAACAGTCGCGGAAGATTACTCCTAAGGGGCTTTGGGATGACAAGATCTTTATGGAACTTTGTAGTACTAAAACCAAAAGTGTTGCCTTTCTCATTGTTAGAACTGAGACAACCCCTTTTACAAGACACTCCAACCAGGCTGACTGTGCAGATAATAATGGACAGCAACAGTGTTTCTGCCTGGTTTCGAACCAGGGACCTTTCGCGTGTTAGGCGAATGTGATAACCACTACACTACAGAAACTGGCCACGTAGAGTGGCACTTTCAGAGGGTATCATCTAACCACAAAGCGACACATCATCATGCAAGGTCGACTCTAAGGGGCTTTCAAACCTCCTAGTGCACAATAGGTACTTTCTCAGCTTAATGGGGACCATGCTCATATGTAGAGGCTGATCGGTCCAACGCTATGCCAGTGCAGTGTGGAGAGGAGATTGAAGCTCTTGTAATTGACATCCTAGGGCTGCTGCTGCAAGTGCAGCTATTTATCGTGGTCGTGGTCGGCTTGTCCAAACAAAGGCTGTTTAGAAATTGGTTCTTAACTTTCTTCAGTAGTCTCGCATAACCCTTTTTCGACATGCTGTTTGCCATATCGCGTGCACCAAGAATAGGGAATGCAATGCAGGAAAGGGACTCCTCAACAGATAGTCAAAACTGAAATTGAACGACGACTATTCCAACTTTAGCCAGTAATCATTCCACTGCAATTGAACTGTATACATGCCGGACATTCAAATGCACTATACTGTTTACATGCTGCTTTTTTTGTACCTTTGGCACACTTGACTGTACTGTACTGTAAAATAGTATACAATAGGTTTACTGGTCGGCACTATCTTAGGTTTTTTGTCCTGTCCTGTGTTATTTTGTGTTGTCCGTCTACACTGTCTGTCTGTACTGTTTTTCATCTGCACTGTTTACACTAGGTTGAACTCGATGCACTTTACATAGTTTGTGCTGTTTTGTAGCACCTTGGTTCTGGAGGAACGTTATCTCGTTTCTACTGTGTACTGTGTACCACTGTGTATAGTAGAAATGACAATAAAAGCCACTTGACTTGACTTGACTTGACTTGACTTAATCGTCCGCTCTGTCAAAGACACACAGCCTTTATTCAGCGACTACCCTGGCGTAATCTTTTGTTTTTTTGTCTCTTTTGTCTATTTGTGCCATTCTGTGATTTCAGGTTGTTTTACTGAGCAAGCATTCGTAAGAACTTAGTCAACCCACTGACACAACTTGAGTGTGCATGTCATCTTAAAATAACAACAAGAGTGTTTCTGCCTGGTTTCGAACCAGGGACCTTTCGCGTGTGAGGCGAACGTGATAACCGCTACACCACAGAAACCGGCCACTTTGACAAACTTCTTCAGAGCGTAGCTTCCCAGCAAAGTGAATAAAACAGTCACGGAAGATTACTCCTAAAGGGCTTTGGGATGAGAAGATCTTTATGGAACTTTGTAGTACTAAAACCAAAAGTGTTGCCTTTCTCATTGTTAGAACTGAGACAACACCTTTTACAAGACACTCTAACCAGGCTGACTGTGCAGATAATAATGGACAGCAACAGTGTTTCTGCCTGGTTTCGAACCAGGGACCGTTCACATGTTAGGCGAATGTGATAACCACTACACTACAGAACCTGGCCACGCAGGGCGTCACTTTCAGAGGGTAGCATCTAACCACAAAGCGACACATCATCATGCAAGGTCGACTCTAAGGGGCTTTCAAACCTCCTAGTGCACAATAGGTACTTTCTCAGCTTAATGGGGACCATGCTCATATGTAGAGGCTGATCGGTCCAACGCTATGCCAGTGCAGTGTGGAGAGGAGATTGAAGCTCTTGTAATTGACATCCTAGGGCTTCTTCTGCAAGCGCAGCTATTTATCATGGGAAAAAGTCTCAATTTCGATTAATAGTATGTGGTCGGCTTGTCCAAACTAAGGCTGTTTAGAAATTGGTTCTTAACTTTCTTCAGTAGTCTCGCATAACCCTTTTTCGACATGCTGTTTGCCATATCGCGTGCACCAAGAATAGGGCATGCAATGCAGGAAAGGGACTCCTCAACAGATAGTCAACACTGAAATTGAACGACGACTATTGCAACTTTAGCCAGTAATCATTCCACTGCAATTGCACTTTATACATGCCGGACATTCAAATGCAGTATACTGTTTACATGCTGCTTTTTTTGCACCTTTGGCACACTTGACTGTACTGTACTGTAAAATAGTATACAATAGGTTTACTGGTCGGCACTGTCTTAGGTTTTGTGTCCTGTCCTGTGTTATTTTGTGTTGTCCATCTACACTGTCTGTCATTACTGTTTTTCATCTGCACTGTTTGCACTAGGTTGAACTCGATGCACTTTACATAGCTTGTGTTGTTTTGTAGCACCTTGGTTCTGGAGGAACGTTATCTCGTTTCTACTGTGTACTGTGTACCACTGTGTATAATAGAAATGACAATAAAAGCCACTTGACTTGACTTGACTTTATCGTCCGCTCTGTCAAAGACACACAGCCTTTATTCAGCGACTACCCTGGCGTAATCTTTTGTTTTTTTGTCTCTTTTGTCTATTTGTGCCATTCTGTGATTTCAGGTTGTTTTACTGAGCAAGCATTCGTAAGAACTTAGTCAACCCACTGACACAGCTTGAGTGTGCATGTCATCTTAAAATAACAACAAGAGTGTTTCTGCCTGGTTTCGAACCAGGGACCTTTCGCGTGTGAGGCGAACGTGATAACCGCTACACCACAGAAACCGGCCACCTTGACAAACTTCTTAAGAGCGTAGCTTCCCAGCAAAGTGAATAAAACAGTCGCGGAAGATTACTCCTAAGGGGCTTTGGGATGACAAGATCTTTATGGAACTTTGTAGTACTAAAACCAAAAGTGTTGCCTTTCTCATTGTTAGAACTGAGACAACCCCTTTTACAAGACACTCCAACCAGGCTGACTGTGCAGATAATAATGGACAGCAACAGTGTTTCTGCCTGGTTTCGAACCAGGGACCTTTCGCGTGTTAGGCGAATGTGATAACCACTACACTACAGAAACTGGCCACGTAGAGTGGCACTTTCAGAGGGTAGCATCTAACCACAAAGCGACACATCATCATGCAAGGTCGACTCTAAGGGGCTTTCAAACCTCCTAGTGCACAATAGGTACTTTCTCAGCTTAATGGGGACCATGCTCATATGTAGAGGCTGATCGGTCCAACGCTATGCCAGTGCAGTGTGGAGAGGAGATTGAAGCTCTTGTAATTGACATCCTAGGGCTGCTGCTGCAAGTGCAGCTATTTATCGTGGTCGTGGTCGGCTTGTCCAAACAAAGGCTGTTTAGAAATTGGTTCTTAACTTTCTTCAGTAGTCTCGCATAACCCTTTTTCGACATGCTGTTTGCCATATCGCGTGCACCAAGAATAGGGAATGCAATGCAGGAAAGGGACTCCTCAACAGATAGTCAAAACTGAAATTGAACGACGACTATTGCAACTTTAGCCAGTAATCATTCCACTGCAATTGAACTGTATACATGCCGGACATTCAAATGCACTATACTGTTTACATGCTGCTTTTTTTGTACCTTTGGCACACTTGACTGTACTGTACTGTAAAATAGTACACAATAGGTTTACTGGTCGGCACTGTCTTAGGTTTTGTGTCCTGTCCTGTGTTATTTTGTGTTGTCCATCTACACTGTCTGTCATTACTGTTTTTCATCTGCACTGTTTGCACTAGGTTGAACTCGATGCACTTTACATAGCTTGTGTTGTTTTGTAGCACCTTGGTTCTGGAGGAACGTTATCTCGTTTCTACTGTGTACTGTGTACCACTGTGTATAATAGAAATGACAATAAAAGCCACTTGAATTGACTTGACTTAATCGTCCGCTCTGTCAAAGACACACAGCCTTTATTCAGCGACTACCCTGGCGTAATCTTTTGTTTTTTTGTCTCTTTTGTCTATTTGTGCCATTCTGTGATTTCAGGTTGTTTTACTGAGCAAGCATTCGTAAGAACTTAGTCAACCCACTGACACAGCTTGAGTGTGCATGTCATCTTAAAATAACAACAATAGTGTTTCTGCCTGGTTTCAAACCAGGGACCTTTCGCGTGTGTGGCGAACGTGATAACCGCTACACCACAGAAACCGGCCACTTTGACAAACTTCTTCAGAGCGTAGCTTCCCAGCAAAGTGAATAAAACAGTCGCGGAAGATTACTCCTAAGGGGCTTTGGGATGACAAGATCTTTATGGAACTTTGTAGTACTAAAACCAAAAGTGTTGCCTTTCTCATTGTTAGAACTGAGACAACCCCTTTTACAAGACACTCCAACCAGGCTGACTGTGCAGATAATAATGGACAGCAACAGTGTTTCTGCCTGGTTTCGAACCAGGGACCTTTCGCGTGTTAGGCGAATGTGATAACCACTACACTACAGAAACTGGCCACGTAGGGTGGCACTTTCAGAGGGTAGCATCTAACCACAAAGCGACACATCATCATGCAAGGTCGACTCTAAGGGGCTTTCAAACCTCCTAGTGCACAATAGGTACTTTCTCAGCTTAATGGGGACCATGCTCATATGTAGAGGCTGATCGGTCCAACGCTATGCCAGTGCAGTGTGGAGAGGAGATTGAGACTCTTGTAATTGACATCCTAGGGCTGCTGCTGCAAGTGCAGCTATTTATCGTGGTCGTGGTCGGCTTGTCCAAACAAAGGCTGTTTAGAAATTGGTTCTTAACTTTCTTCAGTAGTCTCGCATAACCCTTTTTCGACATGCTGTTTGCCATATCGCGTGCACCAAGAATAGGGAATGTAATGCAGGAAAGGGACTCTTCAACAGATAGTCAAAACTGAAATTGAACGACGACTATTGCAACTTTAGCCAGTAATCATTCCACTGCAATTGCACTGTATACATGCCGGACATTCAAATGCACTATACTGTTTACATGCTGCTTTTTTTGTACCTTTGGCACACTTGACTGTACTGTACTGTAAAATAGTATACAATAGGTTTACTGGTTGGCACTATCTTAGGTTTTTTGTCCTGTCCTGTGTTATTTTGTGTTGTCCGTCTACACTGTCTGTCTGTACTGTTTTTCATCTGCACTGTTTACACTAGGTTGAACTCGATGCACTTTACATAGTTTGTGTTGTTTTGTAGCACCTTGGTTCTGGAGGAATGTTATCTCGTTTCTACTGTGTACTGTGTACCACTGTGTATAGTAGAAATGACAATAAAAGCCACTTGACTTGACTTGACCTGACTTGACTTAATCGTCCGCTCTGTCAAAGACACACAGCCTTTATTCAGCGACTACCCTGGCGTAATCTTTTGTTTTTTTGTCTCTTTTGTCTATTTGTGCCATTCTGTGATTTCAGGTTGTTTTACTGAGCAAGCATTCGTAAGAACTTAGTCAACCCACTGACACAGCTTGAGTGTGCATGTCATCTTAAAATAACAACAATAGTGTTTCTGCCTGGTTTCGAACAAGGGACCTTTCGCGTGTGAGGCAAACGTGATAACCGCTACACCAAAGAAACCGGCCACTTTGACAAACTTCTTCAGAGCGTAGCTTCCCAGCAAAGTGAATAAAACAGTCGCGGAAGATTACTTCTAAGGGGCTTTGGGATGACAAGATCTTTATGGAACTTTGTAGTACTAAAACCAAAAGTGTTGCCTTTCGCATTGTTAGAACTGAGACAACCCCTTTTACAAGACACTCCAACCAGGCTGACGGTGCACTGACAGCAACAGTGTTTCTGCCTGGTTTCGAACCAGGGACATTTCGCATGTTAGGCGAATGTGATAACCACTACACTACAGAAACTGGCCACGTAGGGTGTCAATTCCAGAGGGTAGCATCTAACCACAAAGTGACACATCATCATGCAAGGTCGACTCTAAGGGGCTTTCAAACCTCCTAGTGCACATTAGGTACTTTCTCAGCTTAATGGGGACCATGCTCATATGTAGAGGCTGATCGGTCCAACGCTATGCCAGTGCAGTGTGGAGAGGAGATTGAAGCTCTTGTAATTGACATCCTAGGGCTGCTTCTGCAAGCGCAGCTATTTATCATGGGAGAAAGTCTCAATTTCGATTAATAGTATGTGGTCGGCTTGTCCAAACTAAGGCTGTTTAGAAATTGGTTCTTAACTTTCTTCAGTAGTCTCGCATAACCCTTTTTCGACATGCTGTTTGCCATATCGCGTGCACCAAGAATAGGGCATGCAATGCAGGAAAGGGACTCCTCAACAGATAGTCAACACTGAAATTGAACGACGACTATTGCAACTTTAGCCAGTAATCATTCCACTGCAATTGAACTGTATACATGCCGGACATTCAAATGCACTATACTGTTTACATGCTGCTTTTTTTGTAACTTTGGCACACTTGACTGTACTGTACTGTAAAATAGTATACAATAGGTTTACTGGTCGGCACTATCTTAGGTTTTTTGTCCTGTCCTGTGTTATTTTGTGTTGTCCGTCTACACTGTCTGTCTGTACTGTTTTTCATCTGCACTGTTTACACTAGGTTGAACTCGATGCACTTTACATAGTTTGTGTTGTTTTGTAGCACCTTGGTTCTGGAGGAACGTTATCTCGTTTCTACTGTGTACTGTGTACCACTGTGTATAGTAGAAATGACAATAAAAGCCACTTGACTTGACTTGACTTGACTTGACTTAATCGTCCGCTCTGTCAAAGACACACAGCCTTTATTCAGCGACTACCCTGGCGTAATCTTTTGTTTTTTTGTCTCTTTTGTCTATTTGTGCCATTCTGTGATTTCAGGTTGTTTTACTGAGCAAGCATTCGTAAGAACTTAGTCAACCCACTGACACAGCTTGAGTGTGCATATCATCTTAAAATAACAACAATAGTGTTTCTGCCTGGTTTCGAACCAGGGACCTTTCGCGTGTGAGGCAAACGTGATAACCGCTACACCAAAGAAACCGGCCACTTTGACAAACTTCTTCAGAGCGTAGCTTCCCAGCAAAGTGAATAAAACAGTCGCGGAAGATTACTTCTAAGGGGCTTTGGGATGACAAGATCTTTATGGAACTTTGTAGTACTAAAACCAAAAGTGTTGCCTTTCGCATTGTTAGAACTGAGACAACCCCTTTTACAAGACACTCCAACCAGGCTGACTGTGCAGATAATAATAGACAGCAACAGTGTTTCTGCCTGGTTTCGAACCAGGGACCTTTCGCGTGTTAGGCGAATGTGATAACCACTACACTACAGAAACTGGCCACGTAGGGGTGTCAATTCCAGAGGGTAGCATCTAACCACAAAGCGACACATCATCATGCAAGGTCGACTCTAAGGGGCTTTCAAACCTCCTAGTGCACAATAGGTACTTTCTCAGCTTAATAGGGACCATGCTCATATGTAGAGGCTGATCGGTCCAACGCTATGCCAGTGCAGTGTGGAGAGGAGATTGAAGCTCTTGTAATTGACATCCTAGGGCTGCTGCTGCAAGTGCAGCTATTTATCGTGGTCGTGGTCGGCTTGTCCAAACAAAGGCTGTTTAGAAATTGGTTCTTAACTTTCTTCAGTAGTCTCGCATAACCCTTTTTCGACATGCTGTTTGCCATATCGCGTGCACCAAGAATAGGGAATGCAATGCAGGAAAGGGACTCCTCAACAGATAGTCAAAACTGAAATTGAACGACGACTATTGCAACTTTAGCCAGTAATCATTCCACTGCAATTGCACTGTATACATGCCAGACATTCAAATGCACTATACTGTTTACATGCTGCTTTTTTTGTACCTTTGGCACACTTGACTGTACTGTACTGTAAAATAGTATACAATAGGTTTACTGGTCGGCACTGTCTTAGGTTTTTTGTCCTGTCCTGTGTTATTTTGTGTTGTCCGTCTACACTGTCTGTCTATACTGTTTTTCATCTGCACTGTTTACACTAGGTTGAACTCGATGCACTTTACATAGTTTGTGTTGTTTTGTAACACCTTGGTTCTGGAAGAACGTTATCTCGTTTCTACTGTGTACTGTGTACCACTGTGTATAGTAGAAATGACAATAAAAGCCACTTGACTTGACTTGACTTGACTTGACTTAATCGTCCGCTCTGACAAAGACACACAGTCTTTATTCAGCGACTACCCTGGCGTAATCTTTTGTTTTTTTGTCTCTTTTGTCTATTTGTGCCATTCTGTGATTTCAGGTTGTTTTACTGAGCAAGCATTCGTAAGAACTTAGTCAACCCACTGACACAGCTTGAGTGTGCATGTCATCTTAAAATAACAACAATAGTGTTTCTGCCTGGTTTCAAACCAGGGACCTTTCGCGTGTGAGGCGAACGTGATAACCGCTACACCACAGAAACCGGCCACTTTGACAAACTTCTTCAGAGCGTAGCTTCCCAGCAAAGTGAATAAAACAGTCGCGGAAGATTACTTCTAAGGGGCTTTGGGATGACAAGATCTTTATGGAACTTTGTAGTACTAAAACCAAAAGTGTTGCCTTTCGCATTGTTAGAACTGAGACAACCCCTTTTACAAGACACTCCAACCAGGCTGACGGTGCACTGACAGCAACAGTGTTTCTGCCTGGTTTCGAACCAGGGACATTTCGCATGTTAGGCGAATGTGATAACCACTACACTACAGAAACTGGCCACGTAGGGTGTCAATTCCAGAGGGTAGCATCTAACCACAAAGTGACACATCATCATGCAAGGTCGACTCTAAGGGGCTTTCAAACCTCCTAGTGCACATTAGGTACTTTCTCAGCTTAATGGGGACCATGCTCATATGTAGAGGCTGATCGGTCCAACGCTATGCCAGTGCAGTGTGGAGAGGAGATTGAAGCTCTTGTAATTGACATCCTAGGGCTGCTTCTGCAAGCGCAGCTATTTATCATGGGAGAAAGTCTCAATTTCGATTAATAGTATGTGGTCGGCTTGTCCAAACTAAGGCTGTTTAGAAATTGGTTCTTAACTTTCTTCAGTAGTCTCGCATAACCCTTTTTCGACATGCTGTTTGCCATATCGCGTGCACCAAGAATAGGGCATGCAATGCAGGAAAGGGACTCCTCAACAGATAGTCAACACTAAAATTGAACGACGACTATTGCAACTTTAGCTAGTAATCATTCCACTGCAATTGCACTTTATACATGCCGGACATTCAAATGCAGTATACTGTTTACATGCTGCTTTTTTTGCACTTTTGGCACACTTGACTGTACTGTACTGTAAAATAGTATACAATAGGTTTACTGGTCGGCACTGTCTTAGGTTTTGTGTCCTGTCCTGTGTTATTTTGTGTTGTCCATCTACACTGTCTGTCATTACTGTTTTTCATCTGCACTGTTTGCACTAGGTTGAACTCGATGCACTTTACATAGCTTGTGTTGTTTTGTAGCACCTTGGTTCTGGAGGAACGTTATCTCGTTTCTACTGTGTACTGTGTACCACTGTGTATAATAGAAATGACAATAAAAGCCACTTGACTTGACTTGACTTAATCGTCCGCTCTGTCAAAGACACACAGCCTTTATTCAGCGACTACCCTGGCGTAATCTTTTGTTTTTTTGTCTCTTTTGTCTATTTGTGCCATTCTGTGATTTCAGGTTGTTTTACTGAGCAAGCATTCGTAAGAACTTAGTCAACCCACTGACACAGCTTGAGTGTGCATGTCATCTTAAAATAACAACAAGAGTGTTTCTGCCTGGTTTCGAACCTGGGACCTTTCGCGTGTGAGGCAACGTGATAACCGCTACACCACAGAAACCGGCCACTTTGACAAACTTCTTCAGAGCGTAGCTTCCCAGCAAAGTGAATAAAACAGTCACGGAAGATTACTCCTAAGGGGCTTTGGGATGAGAAGATCTTTATGGAACTTTGTAGTACTAAAACCAAAAGTGTTGCCTTTCTCATTGTTAGAACTGAGACAACCCCTTTTACAAGACACTCCAACCAGGCTGACTGTGCAGATAATAATAGACAGCAACCGTGTTTCTGCCTGGTTTCGAACCAGGGACCTTTCGCGTGTGAGGCAAACGTGATAACCGCTACACCACAGAAACCGGCCACGTAGGGTGTCAATTCCAGAGGGTAGCATCTAACCACAAAGCGACACATCATCATGCAAGGTCGACTCTAAGGGGCTTTCAAACCTCCTAGTGCACAATAGGTACTTTCTCAGCTTAATGGGGACCATGCTCATATGTAGAGGCTGATCGGTCCAACGCTATGCCAGTGCAGTGTGGAGAGGAGATTGAAGCTCTTGTAATTGACATCCTAGGGCTGCTGCTGCAAGTGCAGCTATTTATCATGGGAGAAATTCTCTATTTCGATTAATAGTATGTGGTCGGCTTGTCCAAACTAAGGCTGTTTAGAAATTGGTTCTTAACTTTCTTCAGTAGTCTCGCATAACCCTTTTTCGACATGCTGTTTGCCATATCGCGTGCACCAAGAATAGGGAATGCAATGCAGGAAAGGGACTCCTCAACAGATAGTCAAAACTGAAATTGAACGACGACTATTGCAACTTTAGCCAGTAATCATTCCACTGCAATTGCACTGTATACATGCCGGACATTCAAATGCACTATACTGTTTACATGCTGCTTTTTTTGTACCTTTGGCACACTTGACTGTACTGTACTGTAAAATAGTATACAATAGGTTTACTGGTCGGCACTATCTTAGGTTTTTTGTCCTGTCCTGTGTTATTTTGTGTTGTCCGTCTACACTGTCTGTCTGTACTGTTTTTCATCTGCACTGTTTACACTAGGTTGAACTCGATGCACTTTACATAGTTTGTGTTGTTTTGTAGCACCTTGGTTCTGGAGGAACGTTATCTCGTTTCTACTGTGTACTGTGTACCACTGTGTATAGTAGAAATGACAATAAAAGCCACTTGACTTGACTTGACTTGACTTGACTTAATCGTGCGCTCTGTCAAAAACACACAGCCTTTATTCAGCGACTACCCTGGCGTAATCTTTTGTTTTTTTGTCTCTTTTGTCTATTTGTACCATTCTGTGATTTCAGTTTGTTTTACTGAGCAAGCATTCGTAAGAAATTGGTCAACCCACTGACACAGCTTGAGAGTGCATGTCATCTTAAAATAACAACAATAGTGTTTCTGCCTGGTTTCGAACCAGGGACCTTTCGCGTGTGAGGCGAACGTGATAACCGCTACACCACAGAAACCGGCCACTTTCACAAACTTCTTCAGAGCGTAGCTTCCCAGCAAAGTGAATAAAACAGTCGCGGAAGATTACTTCTAAGGGGCTTTGGGATGACAAGATCTTTATGGAACTTTGTAGTACTAAAACCAAAAGTGTTGCCTTTCGCATTGTTAGAACTGAGACAACCCCTTTTACAAGACACTCCAACCAGGCTGACTGTGCAGATAATAATGGACAGCAACAGTGTTTCTGCCTGGTTTCGAACCAGGGACCTTTCGCGTGTTAGGCGAATGTGATAACCACTACACTACAGAAACTGGCCACGTAGAGTGGCACTTTCAGAGGGTAGCATCTAACCACAAAGCGACACATCATCATGCAAGGTCGACTCTAAGGGGCTTTCAAACCTCCTAGTGCACAATAGGTACTTTCTCAGCTTAATGGGGACCATGCTCATATGTAGAGGCTGATCGGTCCAACGCTATGCCAGTGCAGTGTGGAGAGGAGATTGAAGCTCTTGTAATTGACATCCTAGGGCTGCTGCTGCAAGTGCAGCTATTTATCGTGGTCGTGGTCGGCTTGTCCAAACAAAGGCTGTTTAGAAATTGGTTCTTAACTTTCTTCAGTAGTCTCGCATAACCCTTTTTCGACATGCTGTTTGCCATATCGCGTGCACCAAGAATAGGGAATGCAATGCAGGAAAGGGACTCCTCAACAGATAGTCAAAACTGAAATTGAACGACGACTATTGCAACTTTAGCCAGTAATCATTCCACTGCAATTGAACTGTATACATGCCGGACATTCAAATGCACTATACTGTTTACATGCTGCTTTTTTTGTACCTTTGGCACACTTGACTGTACTGTACTGTAAAATAGTACACAATAGGTTTACTGGTCGGCACTGTCTTAGGTTTTGTGTCCTGTCCTGTGTTATTTTGTGTTGTCCATCTACACTGTCTGTCATTACTGTTTTTCATCTGCACTGTTTGCACTAGGTTGAACTCGATGCACTTTACATAGCTTGTGTTGTTTTGTAGCACCTTGGTTCTGGAGGAACGTTATCTCGTTTCTACTGTGTACTGTGTACCACTGTGTATAATAGAAATGACAATAAAAGCCACTTGAATTGACTTGACTTAATCGTCCGCTCTGTCAAAGACACACAGCCTTTATTCAGCGACTACCCTGGCGTAATCTTTTGTTTTTTTGTCTCTTTTGTCTATTTGTGCCATTCTGTGATTTCAGGTTGTTTTACTGAGCAAGCATTCGTAAGAACTTAGTCAACCCACTGACACAGCTTGAGTGTGCATGTCATCTTAAAATAACAACAAGAGTGTTTCTGCCTGGTTTCAAACCAGGGACCTTTCGCGTGTGTGGCGAACGTGATAACCGCTACACCACAGAAACCGGCCACTTTGACAAACTTCTTCAGAGCGTAGCTTCCCAGCAAAGTGAATAAAACAGTCGCGGAAGATTACTCCTAAGGGGCTTTGGGATGACAAGATCTTTATGGAACTTTGTAGTACTAAAACCAAAAGTGTTGCCTTTCTCATTGTTAGAACTGAGACAACCCCTTTTACAAGACACTCCAACCAGGCTGACTGTGCAGATAATAATGGACAGCAACAGTGTTTCTGCCTGGTTTCGAACCAGGGACCTTTCGCGTGTTAGGCGAATGTGATAACCACTACACTACAGAAACTGGCCACGTAGGGTGGCACTTTCAGAGGGTAGCATCTAACCACAAAGCGACACATCATCATGCAAGGTCGACTCTAAGGGGCTTTCAAACCTCCTAGTGCACAATAGGTACTTTCTCAGCTTAATGGGGACCATGCTCATATGTAGAGGCTGATCGGTCCAACGCTATGCCAGTGCAGTGTGGAGAGGAGATTGAGACTCTTGTAATTGACATCCTAGGGCTGCTGCTGCAAGTGCAGCTATTTATCGTGGTCGTGGTCGGCTTGTCCAAACAAAGGCTGTTTAGAAATTGGTTCTTAACTTTCTTCAGTAGTCTCGCATAACCCTTTTTCGACATGCTGTTTGCCATATCGCGTGCACCAAGAATAGGGAATGCAATGCAGGAAAGGGACTCCTCAACAGATAGTCAAAACTGAAATTGAACGACGACTATTGCAACTTTAGCTAGTAATCATTCCACTGCAATTGCACTTTATACATGCCGGACATTCAAATGCAGTATACTGTTTACATGCTGCTTTTTTTGCACCTTTGGCACACTTGACTGTA
Source organism: Channa argus (assembly GCF_033026475.1). Taxonomy (NCBI): domain Eukaryota; kingdom Metazoa; phylum Chordata; class Actinopteri; order Anabantiformes; family Channidae; genus Channa; species Channa argus. The sequence continues at coordinate 88,270 of NW_027125325.1, forward strand.
CTGTACTGTAAAATAGTATACAATAGGTTTACTGGTCGGCACTGTCTTAGGTTTTGTGTCCTGTCCTGTGTTATTTTGTGTTGTCCATCTACACTGTCTGTCATTACTGTTTTTCATCTGCACTGTTTGCACTAGGTTGAACTCGATGCACTTTACATAGCTTGTGTTGTTTTGTAGCACCTTGGTTCTGGAGGAACGTTATCTCGTTTCTACTGTGTACCACTGTGTATAATAGAAATGACAATAAAAGCCACTTGACTTGACTTGACTTAATCGTCCGCTCTGTCAAAGACACACAGCCTTTATTCAGCGACTACCCTGGCGTAATCTTTTGTTTTTTTGTCTCTTTTGTCTATTTGTGCCATTCTGTGATTTCAGGTTGTTTTACTGAGCAAGCATTCGTAAGAACTTAGTCAACCCACTGACACAGCTTGAGTGTGCATGTCATCTTAAAATAACAACAAGAGTGTTTCTGCCTGGTTTCGAACCAGGGACCTTTCGCGTGTGAGGCGAACGTGATAACCGCTACACCACAGAAACCGGCCACTTTGACAAACTTCTTCAGAGCGTAGCTTCCCAGCAAAGTGAATAAAACAGTCACGGAAGATTACTCCTAAGGGGCTTTGGGATGAGAAGATCTTTATGGAACTTTGTAGTACTTAAACCAAAAGTGTTGCCTTTCTCATTGTTAGAACTGAGACAACACCTTTTACAAGACACTCTAACCAGGCTGACTGTGCAGATAATAATGGACAGCAACAGTGTTTCTGCCTGGTTTCGAACCAGGGACCGTTCGCATGTTAGGCGAATGTGATAACCACTACACTACAGAACCTGGCCACGCAGGGCGTCACTTTCAGAGGGTAGCATCTAACCACAAAGCGACACATCATCATGCAAGGTCGACTCTAAGGGGCTTTCAAACCTCCTAGTGCACAATAGGTACTTTCTCAGCTTAATGGGGACCATGCTCATATGTAGAGGCTGATCGGTCCAACGCTATGCCAGTGCAGTGTGGAGAGGAGATTGAAGCTCTTGTAATTGACATCCTAGGGCTTCTTCTGCAAGCGCAGCTATTTATCATGGGAAAAAGTCTCAATTTCGATTAATAGTATGTGGTCGGCTTGTCCAAACTAAGGCTGTTTAGAAATTGGTTCTTAACTTTCTTCAGTAGTCTCGCATAACCCTTTTTCGACATGCTGTTTGCCATATCGCGTGCACCAAGAATAGGGCATGCAATGCAGGAAAGGGACTCCTCAACAGATAGTCAACACTGAAATTGAACGACGACTATTGCAACTTTAGCCAGTAATCATTCCACTGCAATTGCACTTTATACATGCCGGACATTCAAATGCAGTATACTGTTTACATGCTGCTTTTTTTGCACCTTTGGCACACTTGACTGTACTGTACTGTAAAATAGTATACAATAGGTTTACTGGTCGGCACTGTCTTAGGTTTTGTGTCCTGTCCTGTGTTATTTTGTGTTGTCCATCTACACTGTCTGTCATTACTGTTTTTCATCTGCACTGTTTGCACTAGGTTGAACTCGATGCACTTTACATAGCTTGTGTTGTTTTGTAGCACCTTGGTTCTGGAGGAACGTTATCTCGTTTCTACTGTGTACTGTGTACCACTGTGTATAATAGAAATGACAATAAAAGCCACTTGACTTGACTTGACTTTATCGTCCGCTCTGTCAAAGACACACAGCCTTTATTCAGCGACTACCCTGGCGTAATCTTTTGTTTTTTTGTCTCTTTTGTCTATTTGTGCCATTCTGTGATTTCAGGTTGTTTTACTGAGCAAGCATTCGTAAGAACTTAGTCAACCCACTGACACAGCTTGAGTGTGCATGTCATCTTAAAATAACAACAAGAGTGTTTCTGCCTGGTTTCGAACCAGGGACCTTTCGCGTGTGAGGCGAACGTGATAACCGCTACACCACAGAAACCGGCCACCTTGACAAACTTCTTAAGAGCGTAGCTTCCCAGCAAAGTGAATAAAACAGTCGCGGAAGATTACTCCTAAGGGGCTTTGGGATGACAAGATCTTTATGGAACTTTGTAGTACTAAAACCAAAAGTGTTGCCTTTCTCATTGTTAGAACTGAGACAACCCCTTTTACAAGACACTCCAACCAGGCTGACTGTGCAGATAATAATGGACAGCAACAGTGTTTCTGCCTGGTTTCGAACCAGGGACCTTTCGCGTGTTAGGCGAATGTGATAACCACTACACTACAGAAACTGGCCACGTAGAGTGGCACTTTCAGAGGGTATCATCTAACCACAAAGCGACACATCATCATGCAAGGTCGACTCTAAGGGGCTTTCAAACCTCCTAGTGCACAATAGGTACTTTCTCAGCTTAATGGGGACCATGCTCATATGTAGAGGCTGATCGGTCCAACGCTATGCCAGTGCAGTGTGGAGAGGAGATTGAAGCTCTTGTAATTGACATCCTAGGGCTGCTGCTGCAAGTGCAGCTATTTATCGTGGTCGTGGTCGGCTTGTCCAAACAAAGGCTGTTTAGAAATTGGTTCTTAACTTTCTTCAGTAGTCTCGCATAACCCTTTTTCGACATGCTGTTTGCCATATCGCGTGCACCAAGAATAGGGAATGCAATGCAGGAAAGGGACTCCTCAACAGATAGTCAAAACTGAAATTGAACGACGACTATTCCAACTTTAGCCAGTAATCATTCCACTGCAATTGAACTGTATACATGCCGGACATTCAAATGCACTATACTGTTTACATGCTGCTTTTTTTGTACCTTTGGCACACTTGACTGTACTGTACTGTAAAATAGTATACAATAGGTTTACTGGTCGGCACTATCTTAGGTTTTTTGTCCTGTCCTGTGTTATTTTGTGTTGTCCGTCTACACTGTCTGTCTGTACTGTTTTTCATCTGCACTGTTTACACTAGGTTGAACTCGATGCACTTTACATAGTTTGTGCTGTTTTGTAGCACCTTGGTTCTGGAGGAACGTTATCTCGTTTCTACTGTGTACTGTGTACCACTGTGTATAGTAGAAATGACAATAAAAGCCACTTGACTTGACTTGACTTGACTTGACTTAATCGTCCGCTCTGTCAAAGACACACAGCCTTTATTCAGCGACTACCCTGGCGTAATCTTTTGTTTTTTTGTCTCTTTTGTCTATTTGTGCCATTCTGTGATTTCAGGTTGTTTTACTGAGCAAGCATTCGTAAGAACTTAGTCAACCCACTGACACAACTTGAGTGTGCATGTCATCTTAAAATAACAACAAGAGTGTTTCTGCCTGGTTTCGAACCAGGGACCTTTCGCGTGTGAGGCGAACGTGATAACCGCTACACCACAGAAACCGGCCACTTTGACAAACTTCTTCAGAGCGTAGCTTCCCAGCAAAGTGAATAAAACAGTCACGGAAGATTACTCCTAAAGGGCTTTGGGATGAGAAGATCTTTATGGAACTTTGTAGTACTAAAACCAAAAGTGTTGCCTTTCTCATTGTTAGAACTGAGACAACACCTTTTACAAGACACTCTAACCAGGCTGACTGTGCAGATAATAATGGACAGCAACAGTGTTTCTGCCTGGTTTCGAACCAGGGACCGTTCACATGTTAGGCGAATGTGATAACCACTACACTACAGAACCTGGCCACGCAGGGCGTCACTTTCAGAGGGTAGCATCTAACCACAAAGCGACACATCATCATGCAAGGTCGACTCTAAGGGGCTTTCAAACCTCCTAGTGCACAATAGGTACTTTCTCAGCTTAATGGGGACCATGCTCATATGTAGAGGCTGATCGGTCCAACGCTATGCCAGTGCAGTGTGGAGAGGAGATTGAAGCTCTTGTAATTGACATCCTAGGGCTTCTTCTGCAAGCGCAGCTATTTATCATGGGAAAAAGTCTCAATTTCGATTAATAGTATGTGGTCGGCTTGTCCAAACTAAGGCTGTTTAGAAATTGGTTCTTAACTTTCTTCAGTAGTCTCGCATAACCCTTTTTCGACATGCTGTTTGCCATATCGCGTGCACCAAGAATAGGGCATGCAATGCAGGAAAGGGACTCCTCAACAGATAGTCAACACTGAAATTGAACGACGACTATTGCAACTTTAGCCAGTAATCATTCCACTGCAATTGCACTTTATACATGCCGGACATTCAAATGCAGTATACTGTTTACATGCTGCTTTTTTTGCACCTTTGGCACACTTGACTGTACTGTACTGTAAAATAGTATACAATAGGTTTACTGGTCGGCACTGTCTTAGGTTTTGTGTCCTGTCCTGTGTTATTTTGTGTTGTCCATCTACACTGTCTGTCATTACTGTTTTTCATCTGCACTGTTTGCACTAGGTTGAACTCGATGCACTTTACATAGCTTGTGTTGTTTTGTAGCACCTTGGTTCTGGAGGAACGTTATCTCGTTTCTACTGTGTACTGTGTACCACTGTGTATAATAGAAATGACAATAAAAGCCACTTGACTTGACTTGACTTTATCGTCCGCTCTGTCAAAGACACACAGCCTTTATTCAGCGACTACCCTGGCGTAATCTTTTGTTTTTTTGTCTCTTTTGTCTATTTGTGCCATTCTGTGATTTCAGGTTGTTTTACTGAGCAAGCATTCGTAAGAACTTAGTCAACCCACTGACACAGCTTGAGTGTGCATGTCATCTTAAAATAACAACAAGAGTGTTTCTGCCTGGTTTCGAACCAGGGACCTTTCGCGTGTGAGGCGAACGTGATAACCGCTACACCACAGAAACCGGCCACCTTGACAAACTTCTTAAGAGCGTAGCTTCCCAGCAAAGTGAATAAAACAGTCGCGGAAGATTACTCCTAAGGGGCTTTGGGATGACAAGATCTTTATGGAACTTTGTAGTACTAAAACCAAAAGTGTTGCCTTTCTCATTGTTAGAACTGAGACAACCCCTTTTACAAGACACTCCAACCAGGCTGACTGTGCAGATAATAATGGACAGCAACAGTGTTTCTGCCTGGTTTCGAACCAGGGACCTTTCGCGTGTTAGGCGAATGTGATAACCACTACACTACAGAAACTGGCCACGTAGAGTGGCACTTTCAGAGGGTAGCATCTAACCACAAAGCGACACATCATCATGCAAGGTCGACTCTAAGGGGCTTTCAAACCTCCTAGTGCACAATAGGTACTTTCTCAGCTTAATGGGGACCATGCTCATATGTAGAGGCTGATCGGTCCAACGCTATGCCAGTGCAGTGTGGAGAGGAGATTGAAGCTCTTGTAATTGACATCCTAGGGCTGCTGCTGCAAGTGCAGCTATTTATCGTGGTCGTGGTCGGCTTGTCCAAACAAAGGCTGTTTAGAAATTGGTTCTTAACTTTCTTCAGTAGTCTCGCATAACCCTTTTTCGACATGCTGTTTGCCATATCGCGTGCACCAAGAATAGGGAATGCAATGCAGGAAAGGGACTCCTCAACAGATAGTCAAAACTGAAATTGAACGACGACTATTGCAACTTTAGCCAGTAATCATTCCACTGCAATTGAACTGTATACATGCCGGACATTCAAATGCACTATACTGTTTACATGCTGCTTTTTTTGTACCTTTGGCACACTTGACTGTACTGTACTGTAAAATAGTACACAATAGGTTTACTGGTCGGCACTGTCTTAGGTTTTGTGTCCTGTCCTGTGTTATTTTGTGTTGTCCATCTACACTGTCTGTCATTACTGTTTTTCATCTGCACTGTTTGCACTAGGTTGAACTCGATGCACTTTACATAGCTTGTGTTGTTTTGTAGCACCTTGGTTCTGGAGGAACGTTATCTCGTTTCTACTGTGTACTGTGTACCACTGTGTATAATAGAAATGACAATAAAAGCCACTTGAATTGACTTGACTTAATCGTCCGCTCTGTCAAAGACACACAGCCTTTATTCAGCGACTACCCTGGCGTAATCTTTTGTTTTTTTGTCTCTTTTGTCTATTTGTGCCATTCTGTGATTTCAGGTTGTTTTACTGAGCAAGCATTCGTAAGAACTTAGTCAACCCACTGACACAGCTTGAGTGTGCATGTCATCTTAAAATAACAACAATAGTGTTTCTGCCTGGTTTCAAACCAGGGACCTTTCGCGTGTGTGGCGAACGTGATAACCGCTACACCACAGAAACCGGCCACTTTGACAAACTTCTTCAGAGCGTAGCTTCCCAGCAAAGTGAATAAAACAGTCGCGGAAGATTACTCCTAAGGGGCTTTGGGATGACAAGATCTTTATGGAACTTTGTAGTACTAAAACCAAAAGTGTTGCCTTTCTCATTGTTAGAACTGAGACAACCCCTTTTACAAGACACTCCAACCAGGCTGACTGTGCAGATAATAATGGACAGCAACAGTGTTTCTGCCTGGTTTCGAACCAGGGACCTTTCGCGTGTTAGGCGAATGTGATAACCACTACACTACAGAAACTGGCCACGTAGGGTGGCACTTTCAGAGGGTAGCATCTAACCACAAAGCGACACATCATCATGCAAGGTCGACTCTAAGGGGCTTTCAAACCTCCTAGTGCACAATAGGTACTTTCTCAGCTTAATGGGGACCATGCTCATATGTAGAGGCTGATCGGTCCAACGCTATGCCAGTGCAGTGTGGAGAGGAGATTGAGACTCTTGTAATTGACATCCTAGGGCTGCTGCTGCAAGTGCAGCTATTTATCGTGGTCGTGGTCGGCTTGTCCAAACAAAGGCTGTTTAGAAATTGGTTCTTAACTTTCTTCAGTAGTCTCGCATAACCCTTTTTCGACATGCTGTTTGCCATATCGCGTGCACCAAGAATAGGGAATGCAATGCAGGAAAGGGACTCCTCAACAGATAGTCAAAACTGAAATTGAACGACGACTATTGCAACTTTAGCTAGTAATCATTCCACTGCAATTGCACTTTATACATGCCGGACATTCAAATGCAGTATACTGTTTACATGCTGCTTTTTTTGCACCTTTGGCACACTTGACTGTACTGTACTGTAAAATAGTATACAATAGGTTTACTGGTCGGCACTGTCTTAGGTTTTGTGTCCTGTCCTGTGTTATTTTGTGTTGTCCATCTACACTGTCTGTCATTACTGTTTTTCATCTGCACTGTTTGCACTAGGTTGAACTCGATGCACTTTACATAGCTTGTGTTGTTTTGTAGCACCTTGGTTCTGGAGGAACGTTATCTCGTTTCTACTGTGTACTGTGTACCAATGTGTATAATAGAAATGACAATAAAAGCCACTTGACTTGACTTGACTTAATCGTCCGCTCTGTCAAAGACACACAGCCTTTATTCAGCGACTACCCTGGCGTAATCTTTTGTTTTTTTGTCTCTTTTGTCTATTTGTGCCATTCTGTGATTTCAGGTTGTTTTACTGAGCAAGCATTCGTAAGAACTTAGTCAACCCACTGACACAGCTTGAGTGTGCATGTCATCTTAAAATAACAACAAGAGTGTTTCTGCCTGGTTTCGAACCTGGGACCTTTCGCGTGTGAGGCAACGTGATAACCGCTACACCACAGAAACCGGCCACTTTGACAAACTTCTTCAGAGCGTAGCTTCCCAGCAAAGTGAATAAAACAGTCACGGAAGATTACTCCTAAGGGGCTTTGGGATGAGAAGATCTTTATGGAACTTTGTAGTACTAAAACCAAAAGTGTTGCCTTTCTCATTGTTAGAACTGAGACAACCCCTTTTACAAGACACTCCAACCAGGCTGACTGTGCAGATAATAATAGACAGCAACCGTGTTTCTGCCTGGTTTCGAACCAGGGACCTTTCGCGTGTGAGGCAAACGTGATAACCGCTACACCACAGAAACCGGCCACGTAGGGTGTCAATTCCAGAGGGTAGCATCTAACCACAAAGCGACACATCATCATGCAAGGTCGACTCTAAGGGGCTTTCAAACCTCCTAGTGCACAATAGGTACTTTCTCAGCTTAATGGGGACCATGCTCATATGTAGAGGCTGATCGGTCCAACGCTATGCCAGTGCAGTGTGGAGAGGAGATTGAAGCTCTTGTAATTGACATCCTAGGGCTGCTGCTGCAAGTGCAGCTATTTATCGTGGTCGTGGTCGGCTTGTCCAAACAAAGGCTGTTTAGAAATTGGTTCTTAACTTTCTTCAGTAGTCTCGCATAACCCTTTTTCGACATGCTGTTTGCCATATCGCGTGCACCAAGAATAGGGAATGCAATGCAGGAAAGGGACTCCTCAACAGATAGTCAAAACTGAAATTGAACGACGACTATTGCAACTTTAGCCAGTAATCATTCCACTGCAATTGAACTGTATACATGCCGGACATTCAAATGCACTATACTGTTTACATGCTGCTTTTTTTGTACCTTTGGCACACTTGACTGTACTGTACTGTAAAATAGTATACAATAAGTTTACTGGTCGGCACTATCTTAGGTTTTTTGTCCTGTCCTGTGTTATTTTGTGTTGTCCGTCTACACTGTCTGTCTGTACTGTTTTTCATCTGCACTGTTTACACTAGGTTGAACTCGATGCACTTTACATAGTTTGTGTTGTTTTGTAGCACCTTGGTTCTGGAGGAACGTTATCTCGTTTCTACTGTGTACTGTGTACCACTGTGTATAGTAGAAATGACAATAAAAGCCACTTGACTTGACTTGACTTGACTTGACTTAATCGTCCGCTCTGTCAAAGACACACAGCCTTTATTCAGCGACTACCCTGGCGTAATCTTTTGTTTTTTTGTCTCTTTTGTCTATTTGTGCCATTCTGTGATTTCAGGTTGTTTTACTGAGCAAGCATTCGTAAGAACTTAGTCAACCCACTGACACAGCTTGAGTGTGCATGTCATCTTAAAATAACAACAATAGTGTTTCTGCCTGGTTTTGAACCAGGGACCTTTCGCGTGTGAGGCCAACGTGATAACCGCTACACCACAGAAACCGGCCACTTTGACAAACTTCTTCAGAGCGTAGCTTCCCAGCAAAGTGAATAAAACAGTCGCGGAAGATTACTTCTAAGGGGCTTTGGGATGACAAGATCTTTATGGAACTTTGTAGTACTAAAACCAAAAGTGTTGCCTTTCGCATTGTTAGAACTGAGACAACCCCTTTTACAAGACACTCCAACCAGGCTGACTGTGCAGATAATAATGGACAGCAACAGTGTTTCTGCCTGGTTTCGAACCAGGGACCTTTCGCGTGTTAGGCGAATGTGATAACCACTACACTACAGAAACTGGCCACGTAGGGTGTCAATTCCAGAGGGTAGCATCTAACCACAAAGCGACACATCATCATGCAAGGTCGACTCTAAGAGGTTTTCAAACCTCCTAGTGCACAATAGGTACTTTCTCAGCTTAATGGGGACCATGCTCATATGTAGAGGCTGATCGGTCCAACGCTATGCCAGTGCAGTGTGGAGAGGAGATTGAGACTCTTGTTATTGACATCCTAGGGCTGCTGCTGCAAGTGCAGCTATTTATCGTGGTCGTGGTCGGCTTGTCCAAACAAAGGCTGTTTAGAAATTGGTTCTTAACTTTCTTCAGTAGTCTCGCATAACCCTTTTTCGACATGCTGTTTGCCATATCGCGTGCACCAAGAATAGGGAATGCAATGCAGGAAAGGGACTCCTCAACAGATAGTCAAAACTGAAATTGAACGACGACTATTGCAACTTTAGCCAGTAATCATTCCACTGCAATTGAACTGTATACATGCCGGACATTCAAATGCACTATACTGTTTACATGCTGCTTTTTTTGTACCTTTGGCACACTTGACTGTACTGTACTGTAAAATAGTATACAATAGGTTTACTGGTCGGCACTATCTTAGGTTTTTTGTCCTGTCCTGTGTTATTTTGTGTTGTCCGTCTACACTGTCTGTCTGTACTGTTTTTCATCTGCACTGTTTACACTAGGTTGAACTCGATGCACTTTACATAGTTTGTGCTGTTTTGTAGCACCTTGGTTCTGGAGGAACGTTATCTCGTTTCTACTGTGTACTGTGTACCACTGTGTATAGTAGAAATGACAATAAAAGCCACTTGACTTGACTTGACTTGACTTGACTTAATCGTCCGCTCTGTCAAAGACACACAGCCTTTATTCAGCGACTACCCTGGCGTAATCTTTTGTTTTTTTGTCTCTTTTGTCTATTTGTGCCATTCTGTGATTTCAGGTTGTTTTACTGAGCAAGCATTCGTAAGAACTTAGTCAACCCACTGACACAGCTTGAGTGTGCATGTCATCTTAAAATAACAACAAGAGTGTTTCTGCCTGGTTTCGAACCAGGGACCTTTCGCGTGTGAGGCGAACGTGATAACCGCTACACCACAGAAACCGGCCACTTTGACAAACTTCTTCAGAGCGTAGCTTCCCAGCAAAGTGAATAAAACAGTCGCGGAAGATTACTCCTAAGGGGCTTTGGGATGAGAATATCTTTATGGAACTTTGTAGTACTAAAACCAGAAGTGTTGCCTTTCTCATTTTAGAACTGAGACAACCCCTTTTACAAGACACTCCAACCAGGCTGACTGTGCACTGACAGCAACAGTGTTTCTGCCTGGTTTCGAACCAGGGACCTTTCGCGTGTTAGGCGAACGTGATAACCACTACACTACAGAAACTGGCCACGTAGGGTGTCAATTCCAGAGGCTAGCATCTAACCACAAAGCGACACATCATCATGCAAGGTCGACTCTAAGGGGCTTTCAAACCTCCTAGTGCACATTAGGTACTTTCTCAGCTTAATGGGGACCATGCTCATATGTAGAGGCTGATCGGTCCAACGCTATGCCAGTGCAGTGTGGAGAGGAGATTGAAGCTCTTGTAATTGACATCCTACGGCTGCTGCTGCAAGTGCAGCTATTTATCATGGGAGAAATTCTCTATTTCGATTAATAGTATGTGGTCGGCTTGTCCAAACTAAGGCTGTTTAGAAATTGGTTCTTAACTTTCTTCAGTAGTCTCGCATAACCCTTTTTCGACATGCTGTTTGCCATATCGCGTGCACCAAGAATAGGGAATGCAATGCAGGAAAGGGACTCCTCAACAGATAGTCAAAACTGAAATTGAACGACGACTATTGCAACTTTAGCCAGTAATCATTCCACTGCAATTGCACTGTATACATGCCGGACATTCAAATGCACTATACTGTTTACATGCTGCTTTTTTTGTACCTTTGGCACACTTGACTGTACTGTACTGTAAAATAGTATACAATAGGTTTACTGGTCGGCACTATCTTAGGTTTTTTGTCCTGTCCTGTGTTATTTTGTGTTGTCCGTCTACACTGTCTGTCTGTACTGTTTTTCATCTGCACTGTTTACACTAGGTTGAACTCGATGCACTTTACATAGTTTGTGTTGTTTTGTAGCACCTTGGTTCTGGAGGAACATTATCTCGTTTCTACTGTGTACTGTGTACGACTGTGTATAGTAGAAATGACAATAAAAGCCACTTGACTTGACTTGACTTGACTTGACTGAATCGTCCGCTCTGTCAAAGACACACAGCCTTTATTCAGCGACTACCCTGGCGTAATCTTTTGTTTTTTTGTCTCTTTTGTCTATTTGTGCCATTCTGTGATTTCAGGTTGTTTTACTGAGCAAGCATTCGTAAGAACTTAGTCAACCCACTGACACAGCTTGAGTGTGCATGTCATCTTAAAATAACAACAAGAGTGTTTCTGCCTGGTTTCGAACCAGGGACCTTTC